>NC_059208.1:52941744-52949244 GCF_020615455.1 Coregonus clupeaformis | reverse complement strand
TGTTAGAGTGAAACAACTGGAGCAGTGGAGTACTCTGTCTGCCTGACGTGTCACCGCTGTGTGTGTGTGTGTGTGTGTGTGTGTGTGTGTGTGTGTTAGAGTGAAACAACTGGAGCAGTGGAGTTCTCTGTCTGCCTGACGTGTCACCGCTGTGTGTGTGTGTGTGTGTGTGTGTGTGTGTGTGTGTGTTAGAGTGAAACAACTGGAGCAGTGGAGTGCTCTGTCTGCCTGACGTGTCACCGCTGTGTGTGTGTGTGTGTGTGTGTGTGTGTGTGTGTGTGTGTGTGTGTGTGTGTTAGAGTGAAACAACTGGAGCAGTGGAGTGCTCTGTCTGCCTGACGTGTCACCGCTGTGTGTGTGTGTGTGTGTGTGTGTGTGTGTGTGTGTGTGTGTGTGTGTTAGAGTGAAACAACTGGAGCAGTGGAGTGCTCTGTCTGCCTGACGTGTCACAGCTGTGTGTGTGTGTGTGTTATAGAGTGAAACAACTGGAGCAGTGGAGTGCTCTGTCTGCCTGACGTGTCACAGCAACTGCAGCCCTGCATATTTAATCACCTACACTCTCTGTATGAATCATTAAGACCCTGGGTCTGTGTTGAGGAGTTTGGAGTAACAGCAGGACTGTGTGGACTGTGAGTAGTTCTGGTTAGATTCCTGGGTCTGTGTTGAGGAGTTTGAATAAGCACCTTTACAGAGAGGTAGTTGTGAGTGAGGAATCCTCCTAGGCAGAGGGCTGGTGTGAGGAGATGCCTTACTCTTCCCAACAGAGGAGACAGGAGAGGAGACAGAGGAGGTAGGACAGAGGAGACAGGGGAGGTAGGACAGAGGAGACAGGAGAGGTAGGACAGAGGAGACAGGAGAGGTAGGACAGAGGAGACAGGAGAGGAGACAGGAGAGGTAGGACAGAGGAGACAGGAGAGGAGACAGGAGAGGTAGGACAGAGGAGACAGGAGAGGAGACAGGAGAGGTAGGACAGAGGAGACAGGGTAGGTAGGACAGAGGAGACAGGAGAGGTAGGACAGAGGAGACAGGAGAGGAGACAGGAGAGGTAGGACAGAGGAGACAGGAGAGGAGACAGGAGAGGTAGGACAGAGGAGACAGGAGAGGTAGGACAGAGGAGACAGGAGAGGAGACAGGAGAGGTAGGACAGAGGAGACAGGAGAGGAGACAGGAGAGGTAGGACAGAGGAGACAGGAGAGGAGACAGGAGAGGTAGGACAGAGGAGACAGGAGAGGAGACAGGAGAGGTAGGACATAGGAGACAGGAGAGGTAGGACAGAGGAGACAGGAGAGGAGACAGGAGAGGTAGGACAGAGGAGACAGGAGAGGAGACAGGAGAGGTAGGACAGAGGAGACAGGAGAGGTAGGACAGAGGAGACAGGAGAGGAGACAGGATAGGTAGGACAGAGGAGACAGGAGAGGAGACAGGAGAGGTAGGACATAGGATACAGGAGAGGAGACAGGGGAGGTAGGACAGATGAGACAGGAGAGATAGGACAGAGAGAGAGAACAGAAGCAGAAGACTCCATTATTCAGAAGCAGAGGCACAAGCTGTATGTGTCCTTCTACCAACCCAGTTAAACATGGTCTCATCCTCCCTCCTCCTCCCTCCCCGTCTCCCTCTGCCACCTGCTCCCTACCCTGTCTCCCCCTGTCTCCCCCTGTCTCCCCCTGTCTCCCTCTGCAGGGCCATATTAACATAGGAGAGCAGAGACATATTAACATAGGGGATCAGATATATATTAACATAGGGGATCAGATAAATATTAACATAGGGGATCAGAGACATATTAACATAGGGAACAGACCATACACACACACACACACACACACACACACACACACACACACACACACACACACACACACTGTTTTATATTCAGCCCACACACTCACCTGTCTCTGCACACACACAAAACACACTTTTGGACACACAGACTTTTTACTATCATTCTTTATGTCATTTCTCTTTTTCATAGTGTAGTTTCTTTTTCTTTTTATTCAGTTTAGTCACATGATTTCTCAATTTGCACTACATTTGCCAATCGGTTGTGCAGCCAGACTTATTTGCCATTCCTTTTGCCTCATCCCTATCAACCATACAATTGTTCAATTCCTCATCAATCCACAGGGATTTAAGGGTTTTTACAGTCATTTTCTTAATGGGTGCATGCTTATTGTTAACTGAGATGAGCAATTTCATAAATGTGTCAAGTGCAGCGTCTGTTTGCTCCTCATTACACACCACAGACCAGCAAATGTGACCGACCGCCTTGATTCGGTCTAATGTAGCAACATTTGAAATGTTTTTTTTACATTGGATAAAAGCAGAGACACAGAGCTACAAAATGGTATATCATACACTGCATTTAAGGGAACAATGGGAAAGTTATTCTGCTTTGAAAGTTGATAAACTTGTAATCTCACTTTTGAGAAAATGGCCTTTGAATGTTTTGGTACACCTACTGAAGAGGTCTTCTTTGTCTACACCCATTAAGCATCATTCACACCCTCTTAAGCTTCAGCCCCACCCATCTCGTTTCGCTCTCGGAACGTTCCATATTCCATGGGTGTTGTGCGTTGGTAAATTTATCAGTTATTCTGCGCTCTGGCACACTCAGACTGAATTTACGAATGCACCCAAAATGGTTACTTGCATAGTGTGGAGTCTTTTGTTAAGACATGTAGCTAGCTAGCTAGCTAGGTAAACAACGTGTAAGATCATACACGTCACGTAACGTTAGCCAGCGAGCCAGCCAGCTAACGTTAGCTAGCTAGCTAAACAATGTCCCATAATCCCAACTCATGACGTTACTACCCTGTGTGAATCTGCTGGTAGCTAACCAGCCAGGTTCAATGTTAGCTAGCTAACATTAGGCTCTAACTAGCCAAGCAAACGGTTCTGAGATACAAATAATAACATCATACACGTAACGTTAGCTAGCTAGCTAACAGTAGACTTTAACTTTAAATTAAACCACTTTCTGTCAAAATTAGAAACGTGTAATATCTGAAAATGTAGCTCGCTAGACTATCTTACCCGTATATATGATGGACGCGTCTCCCTGTCATGGATGCCATGGTTGCCCTTAGTTTGAAGATGTAATCCGGAGACAGATGTTTTCTCCATCTCTTTAGCTATTATATTCTAATTCCACTGATTTCAAAACTTGATCCTCCAGAAAGTGAAGAGCAACACTTATGCAGCTCCACTACACAATACATTTTTTAAAAGCCGCGTTAGACAGGATTACCTACACATACTGACCAGCTCAAATAGACAGAAGCGCTCTATATGGCAGACCAATCCGAACTCATCTCTCGGCATGTCCAGCACACTCATTATCTCAGCCAATCATGGCTAGTGGGAAGGTTGCTGTCTTTTTCTGTGACTTAACCAACTAGGCATGTAATTTAACAATTCTATTCGTATTTACAGATTGCATACACGTTTGTTATTGAGGCACATGAAAGTTCACATGTTCCAGAAGGCATTTCTGCCAAAAATTGCATTTTGATAAAACAAAAAAGTTTAAGTTCAGATGCCTCTCCTGTGAAGTAGTGACCCGAGACATACGCCTAGTTTCCTGAAACAAGTCACAAATATGATTTACATCAACAACAAAAGTTATTGTATGACCTCTTATACACTATATTAGGCCCAGCCTTTGGAACTTTGGTTTTCTTAGATATGGCTACTATATTGTGATCACTACATCTGATGGATCTGGATACTGCTTTCAAGCGAATTTCTGCAGCATTAGTAAAGATGTGATCAATACATGTTGATGATTTCATTCCTGTGCTGTTTGTAACTACCCTGGTAGGTTGACTGATAACCTGAACCAGGTTGCAGGCACTGGTTACAGTTTGAAGCTTTTTCTTGAGTTGGCAGCCTGATGAAAGCCAGTCAATATTTAAATCACCCAGAAAATATACCTCTCTGTTGATATCACATACATTATCAAGCATTTCACACGTTATCCAGATACTGACTGTTAGCACTTGGTGGTCTATAGCAGCTTCCCACAAGAATGGGCTTTAGGTGAGGCAGATTAACCTGTAGCCATATTGCTTCAACAGTTTTTAACATGAGATCCTCTCTAAGCTTTACAGGAATGTGGTTCTGAATATAGACCGCAACACCGCCTCCATTGGCATTTCTGTCTTTTCAGTAGATGTTATAACCATGTATTGCTACCACTGTATCATCAAAGGTATTATCTAAGTGAGTTTCAGAGATAGTCAGAATATGAATGGCATCTGTTACTAGCAAGTTATTAATGTCATGAACCTTGTTTCTTAATCTGCATATGTTAACGTGGGCTATTATGAGCACTTTTCAGGGATGCTTGCTTGTTTTCATTGCTTTACTGGGAAGCTTAGCAGCAGTATATGTGCTCATGTTCTTTATATTAGTGCACAGTAAGCTGCACACAGTGGACTGCCTCCTCGTGTACACCGCCTCAGTGCTAACAGCATAAATCTGGTTCATAGGCACATGATTGATGCTTACAATAGCTATGGGATCAGCAGAGGCCTTCAGGGCAGTTAGAGGGACGTAAATTAGGTTACTTACATTGTGTCTACCAATGCCCATGGTATAATGTACATTTGCTAAAGCAAATGTTTGATATGCAGTGTTTGATATGCAATGCGATCTCCTCATAATGAACAGTGCCCTGACGAGAAGGCACACTTTTCTAGCTATGCCAGGCAAAATCGAGCATCATCAGCTCATTGTTATTGATGTATCCAAATGAATGTCGATAGAAAACGACTTAAACCACTGCAAATACAGCTACTTTGCTGTTATTCTGGCAGATATAACAGAGGTCGTGACTGTGTTAGCCGTAGCTAGTTGGCTAGCTAGCAAACAAGGGACAAGAATGTTGCCAGTGAGCATGGTAACAGAACATATAGAACAATCAACTGGGTCTCGTCCATAAATATTGAACTAATGGAACGAAATACTGGGTCTCGTCCATAAATATTGAACTAATGGAACGAAATACTGGGTCTCGTCCATAAATATTGAACTAATCCAACGAACGACTGGGTCTCATCCATAAATATTGAACTAATCCAACGAACGACTGGGTCTCGTCCATAAATATTGAACTAATGGAACGAACGACTGGGTCTCGTCCATAAATATTGAACTAATCCAACGAACAACTGGGTCACGTCCATAAATATTGAACTAATCCAACGAACGACTGGGTCTCGTCCATAAATATTGAACTAATCCAACGAACGACTGGGTCTCGTCCATAAATATTGAACTAATCCAACGAACGACTGGGTCTCGTCCATAAATATTGAACTAATCCAACGAACGACTGGGTCTCGTCCATAAATATTGAACTAATCCAACGAACGACTGGGTCTCGTCCATAAATATTGAACTAATCCAACGAACGACTGGGTCTCGTCCATCAATATTGAACTAATCCAACGAACGACTGGGTCTCGTCCATAAATATTGAACTAATCCAACGAACGACTGGGTCTCGTCCATAAATATTGAACTAATCCAACGAACGACTGGATCTCATCCATAAATATTGAACTAATCCAACGAACGACTGGATCTCATCCATAAATATTGAACTAATCCAACGAACGACTGGATCTCATCCATAAATATTGAACTAATCCAACGAACGACTGGGTCTCGTCCATCAATATTGAACTAATCGAAATAACAACTGGGTCACGTCCATAAATATTGAACTAATCCAACGAACGACTGGGTCACGTCCATAAATATTGAACTAATCCAACAAACGACTGGGTCTCGTCCATAAATATTGAACTAATGGAACGAACGACTGGGTCTCGTCCATAAATATTGAACTAATCCAACGAACGACTGGGTCTCGTCCATAAATATTGAACTAATCCAACGAACAACTGGGTCACGTCCATAAATATTGAACTAATCCAACGAACGACTGGGTCTCGTCCATAAATATTGAACTAATCCAACGAACAACTGGGTCTCGTCCATAAATATTGAACTAATCCAATGAACGACTGGGTCTCGTCCATGAATATTGAAATAATCCAACGAACGACTGGATCTCGTCCATAAATATTGAACTAATCCAACGAACGACTGGGTCTCGTCCATAAATATTGAACTAATCCAACGAACGACTGGGTCTCGTCCATAAATATTGAACTAATCCAACGAACGACTGGGTCTCGTCCATAAATATTGAACTAATGGAACGAACGACTGGGTCTCGTCCATAAATACTGAACTAATCAAACGAACGACTGGGTCTCGTCCATAAATATTAAACTAATCGAATAAACGACTGGGTCTCGTCCATAAATACTGAACTAATCAAACGAACGAATGGGTCACGTCCATAAATATTGAACTAATCGAACGAACGACTGGGACCAAAAGATGACTAGCAACCAAAAGATGAGAAAGTATGAATTCTCTTTTAAAAAGGAAAATATTAACAATGTTTTAAATATATATATATATATATATCGGTAAATGTGTGCTTTCTTAAGCGGGATTAATGCCTTCCGTTCTGTACATTACCTTGGAAAAAGGAACACCGCTGCGGTGTCCATTATTTCCAAGATAATGTGTTCAGAACGTTGGCGTTAATCCCTTAAATTACCGTCATAGAGGGCACTACGGTAGCTAACTGCTCCCCTCTCCAGGACAAGTAACAGCTGCTGAGCGTCTCTCTGGGGTGCTGCCAGGATTAACCCACAACTCCAATTAAATGACAGATTGTCCCTTTAAAGCAGGCGTTATTAACAGCAGGAGACTGTGACTGATCTGATAGTGGCTCCCGTCTTCATTCCCCTCCTATTCTCCTCTCCTCCTCCCACTGTTCTGGTCCCGTCTTCTGTCTCCTCCTTTTCTCCTCTCCTCCTCCCACTGTTCTGGTCCCGTCTTCATTCCCCTCCTTTTCTCCTCTCCTCCTCCCACTGTTCTGGTCCCGTCTTCTGTCCCCTCCTTTTCTCCTCTCCTCCTCCCACTGTTCTGGTCCCTTCTTCTGTCTCCTCCTTTTCTCCTCTCCTCCTCCCACTGTTCTGGTCCCGTCTTCATTCCCCTCCTTTTCTCCTCTCCTCCTCCCACTGTTCTGGTCCCGTCTTCTGTCTCCTCCTTTTCTCCTCTCCTCCTCCCACTGTTCTGGTCCCGTCTTCAGTCTCCTTCTTTTCTCCTCTCCTCCTCCCACTGTTCTGGTCCCGTCTTCTGTCTCCTCCTTTTCTCCTCTCCTCCTCCCACTGTTCTGGTCCCGTCTTCAGTCTCCTCCTTTTCTCCTCTCCTCCTCCCACTGTTCTGGTCCCTTCTTCAGTCCCCTCCTTTTCTCCTCTCCTCCTCCCACTGTTCTGGTCCCTTCTTCTGTCTCCTCCTTTTCTCCTCTCCTCCTCCCACTGTTCTGGTTCCGTCTTCTGTCTCCTCCTTTTCTCCTCTCCTCCTCCCACTGTTCTGGTCCCGTCTTCTGTCTCCTCCTTTTCTCCTCTC
>NC_059208.1:52924244-52931744 GCF_020615455.1 Coregonus clupeaformis | reverse complement strand
GAGGGAGGGGATGGGGGAGAGGAGGAGGGGAGGGGAGGGGATGGGGGGAGGGAGGAGGGGAGATGAGGAGGGAGAGGAGGAGGAGGGGAGGGAGGAGGGGAGAGGAGAAGGGGAGAGGAGGAGGGGAGGGGAGGGGATGGGGCGGCAGGTAGCTTAGTGGGTAAGAGCGTTGTGCCAGTAACCGAAAGGTCGCTGGTTCTAATCCCCGAGCCGACTAGGTGAAAAATCTGTCGATGTGCCCTTAAGCAAGGCACTTAACCCTAATTGCTCCTGTAAGTCGCTCTGGATAAGAGCGTCTGCTAAATGACTAAAATGTAATGTAAATGGATGGGGAGGGAGGAGGGGCGAGGAGGAGAGGAGAGGAGGAGGGGAGGGGCGAGGAGGAGGGGAGAGGAGGAGGGGAGGGGAGAGGAGGATCGGAGAGGACTGTCTGCAAACAAGTGTCCTGTGTGGCTCAGTTGGTAGATCATAGTGCTTGCAACACCAGGATAGTGGGTTAAATTCCTGCTGAGCCACCCATAACGCATGACTGTAAGTGGCTTTGGATAAAAGCGCCTGTTAGATGGCAGACACTATGACATTATGAAATGGCTTGCTTTCTAGGATGGCCCAGTAGGTTCTTTATTCTGAATAGTCCAGATGATGAGACTACTGTGAGAGGAGTCAAATAGGTGAAATTCTCCCTCCTCTCCACGCCTCTCTCCCCTCCTCTCCACTCCTCTCTCCCCTCCTCTCCACTCCTCTCTCCCCTCCTCTCCACTCCTCTCTCCCCTCCTCTCCACTCCTCTCTCCCCTCCTCTACACTCCTCTCTCCCCTCCTCTCCCCCCTCTCTTCTCTCCCTCCCTTTCTCGACTAATCCAGTCTGTCTGTCTGCTGTTAGAAGGGGAAAAAAGTGAGAAGAGAACGAGAGCATTAGATGTTTCAATATCTTCCCCTGTCATCCCTCCTGACACATTAAACACACAATATCTTCCCCTGTCATCCCTCCTGACATATTAAATACACAATATCTTCCCCTGTCATCCCTCCTGACATATTAAATACACAATATCTTCCCCTGTCATCCCTCCTGACATATTAAACACACAATATCTTCCCTGTCATCCCTCCTGACATATTAAACACACAATATCTTCCCCTGTCATCCCTCCTGACATATTAAATACACAATATCTTCCCCTGTCATCCCTCCTGACATATTAAACACACAATATCTTCCCCTGTCATCCCTCCTGACATATTAAATACACAATATCTTCCCCTGTCATCCCTCCTGACATATTAAACACACAATATCTTCCCCTGTCACCCCTCCTGACATATTAAATACACAATATCTTCCCCTGTCACCCCTCCTGACATATTAAATACACAATATCTTCCCCTGTCATCCCTCCTGACATATTAAATACACAATATCTTCCCCTGTCATCCCTCCTGACATATTAAACACACAATATCTTCCCCTGTCATCCCTCCTGACATATTAAATACACAATATCTTCCCCTGTCATCCCTCCTGACATATTAAACACACAATATCTTCCCCTGTCATCCCTCCTGACATATTAAACACACAATATCTTCCCCTGTCATCCCTCCTGACATATTAAATACACAATATCTTCCCCCTGTCATCCCTCCTGACATATTAAACACACAATATCTTCCCCTGTCACCCCTCCTGACATATTAAATACACAATATCTTCCCCTGTCACCCCTCCTGACATATTAAATACACAATATCTTCCCCTGTCATCCCTCCTGACATATTAAATACACAATATCTTCCCCTGTCATCCCTCCTGACATATTAAACACACAATATCTTCCCCTGTCATCCCTCCTGACATATTAAATACACAATATCTTCCCCTGTCATCCCTCCTGACATATTAAACACACAATATCTTCCCCTGTCATCCCTCCTGACATATTAAACACACAATATCTTCCCCTGTCATCCCTCCTGACATATTAAACACACAATATCTTCCCCTGTCATCCCTCCTGACATATTAAACACACAATATCTTCCCCTGTCACCCCTCCTGACATACACTCTCTGTTTCTCTCTCTGTTTCTTTCTCTCTGTTTCCCTCTCTCTCTCTATCTCACTCTCTCTCACTCTCTCTCTCTCTCTCTCTCTCTCTCTCTCTCTCTCTCTCTCTTTGTCTCTCTCTCTCTTTGTCTCTCTCTCTCTCTCTCTCTCTCTCTCTCTCTCTCTCTCTCTCTCTCTCTCTCTCTCTCTCTCTCTCTCTCTCTCTCTCTCTCTCTCTTCCCAGGGAGTTATTGTAATGACTCTGCTGGTTAAACAGCTTGTAAACTCTTCCCAGGGAGTTATTGTACTGACTCTGCTGGTTAAACAGCTTGTAAACTCTTCCCAGGGAGTTATTGTAATGACTCTGCAGGTTAAGCAGCTTGTAAACTCTTCCCAGGGAGTTATTGTACTGACTCTGCAGGTTAAGCAGCTTGTAAACTCTTCCCAGGGAGTTATTGGACTGACTCTGCTGGTTAAACAGCTTGTAAACTCTTCCCAGGGAGTTATTGTAATGACTCTGCAGGTTAAACAGCTTGTAAACTCTTCCCAGGGAGTTATTGTACTGACTCTGCAGGCTAAGCAGCTTGTAAACTCTTCACAGGGAGTTATTGTACTGACTCTGCAGGTTAAACAGCTTGTAAACTCTTCCCAGGGAGTTATTGTAATGACTCTGCAGGCTAAGCAGCTTGTAAACTCTTCACAGGGAGTTATTGTACTGACTCTGCAGGCTAAGCAGCTTGTAAACTCTTCACAGGGAGTTATTGTACTGACTCTGCAGGTTAAACAGCTTGTAAACTCTTCCCAGGGAGTTATTGTAATGACTCTGCAGGTTAAACAGCTTGTAAACTCTTCCCAGGGAGTTATTGGACTGACTCTGCAGGTTAAACAGCTTGTAAACTCTTCCCAGGGAGTTATTGTAATGACTCTGCAGGTTAAACAGCTTGTAAACTCTTCCCAGGGAGTTATTGTAATGACTCTGCAGGTTAAACAGCTTGTAAACTCTTCCCAGGGAGTTATTGTAATGACTCTGCAGGTTAAACTGCTTGTAAACTCTTCCCAGTGAGTTATTGTAATGACTCTGCTGGTTAAGCAGCTTGTAAACTCTTCCCAGGGAGTTATTGTAATGACTCTGCAGGTTAAACAGCTTGTAAACTCTTCCCAGTGAGTTATTGTACTGACTCTGCTGGTTAAACAGCTTATAAACTCTTCCCAGGGAGTTATTGTAATGACTCTGCAGGTTAAACAGCTTATAAACTCTTCCCAGGGAGTTATTGTAATGACTCTGCAGGTTAAACAGCTTGTAAACTCTTCCCAGGGAGTTATTGTACTGACTCTGCTGGTTAAACAGCTTGTAAACTCTTCCCAGGTAGTTATTGTAATGACTCTGCAGGTTAAACAGCTTATAAACTCTTCCCAGGGAGTTATTGTACTGACTCTGCAGGTTAAACAGCTTGTAAACTCTTCCCAGGGAGTTTTTGTACTGACTCTGCAGGTTAAACAGCTTGTAAACTCTTTCCAGGGAGTTATTGTACTGACTCTGCAGGTTAAACAGCTTGTAAACACTTCCCAGGGAGTTATTGTAATGACTCTGCAGGTTAAACAGCTTGTAAACTCTTCCCAGGGAGTTATTGGACTGACTCTGCAGGTTAAACAGCTTGTAAACTCTTCCCAGGGAGTTATTGTACTGACTCTGCAGGTTAAACAGCTTGTAAACTCTTCCCAGGGAGTTATTGTACTGACTCTGCAGGTTAAACAGCTTGTAAACTCTTCCCAGGGAGTTATTGTAATGACTCTGCAGGTTAAACAGCTTGTAAACTCTTCCCAGGGAGTTATTGTACTGACTCTGCAGGTTAAACAGCTTGTAAACTCTTCCCAGGGAGTTATTGTAATGACTCTGCAGGTTAAACAGCTTATAAACTCTTCCCAGGGAGTTATTGTAATGACTCTGCAGGTTAAACAGCTTGTAAACTCTTCCCAGGGAGTTATTGGACTGACTCTGCAGGTTAAACAGCTTGTAAACTCTTCCCAGGGAGTTATTGTAATGACTCTGCTGGTTAAACAGCTTGTAAACTCTTCCCAGGGAGTTATTGTAATGACTCTGCTGGTTAAACAGCTTGTAAACTCTTCCCAGGGAGTTATTGTAATGACTCTGCTGGTTAAACAGCTTGTAAACTCTTCCCAGGGAGTTATTGTAATGACTCTGCTGGTTAAACAGCTTGTAAACTCTTCCCAGGGAGTTATTGTAATGACTCTGCTGGTTAAACAGCTTGTAAACTCTTCCCAGGGAGTTATTGTAATGACTCTGCAGGTTAAACAGCTTGTAAACTCTTCCCAGGGAGTTATTGTACTGACTCTGCAGGTTAAACAGCTTGTAAACTCTTCCCAGGGAGTTATTGTAATGACTCTGCAGGTTAAACAGCTTGTAAACTCTTCCCAGGGAGTTATTGTACTGACTCTGCAGGTCAGATGTGTTTCCTCCTGTGTGTTTGTAGTTTCAGGATACATGCTATGGACATATCACATTTACATTTACATTTTAGTCATTTAGCAGACGCTCTTATCCAGAGCGACTTACAGTTAGTGAGTGCATACATTATTATTATATATTTGTTTCATACATGTATTCATATTAGCATGTATTACTGCAGCTACCAAAGAGCTCATTGCATATTGGTCTTTTCAGACCCTTCGTGTGTTAGAAAACAGCGATGTATTAATGCTCATTGAGAACATATTTGTTACAAGGTCTGGAATTTGGCCCCCTCTCTTCTTACTGTTCTGGGTCATATTTCAGAGAACTTCATCCAGTCTGTCGTACTGCTACCATCAGAGCCTCAGATACACTGGTGTGTGTGTGTGTGTGTGTGTGTGTGTGTGTGTGTGTGTGTGTGTGTGTGTGTGTGTGTGTGTGTGTGTGTGTGTGTGTGTGTGTGTGTGTGTGTGTGTGTGTGTGTGTGTGTGTGTGTGTGTGTGTGTGTGTGTGTGTGTGTCTGTGTGTGTGTGTGTGTGTGTGTGTGTCTGTGTGTGTGTGTGTGTGTGTGTGTGTGTGTGTGTGTGTGGTCTGTCTGGGACAGTCATTGTATGGTTGGTGGAAGTACAGGTAATAGATTCATATCAGGGCTTGGCTCTGCCTGTCTGCAGAGTGGTGACAGCTAGTCATTATCACAAACTACACACACACAAAACACACACACACACACACACACACACACACACACACACACACACACACACACAACTATTAGGGCCTGTTTGGTCTGTTGCCTGTACAACCACTCTCTCTCTGAGAGGGAGTCAGATATGTCATGGATAATTTCCTGGGGAAATCAGGAGTATCTGAATTGTATTCCCCTCATTTATACAACGGGGTGGGTCTAATCCTGGACACTGATTGGGTAAAACTGCATTCCAGCCGGTGTCTATTCCACAAGTTACCACCGGCTAAATCTATGACGTTAAAATGCCTATTTACTCTGTTCCATCTCACTGCGTAATCCACTGTCAATTTAACCCAGTCAGGCACTTTATAAACTTGATCTCCACTATAAAAAGCATCTAGACATTATCTCACATTTCTTTTAGACTAACATTTAGTTTAGACTAACATTTAGTTTTCAACAGCGGAGATTTGTATTAAACCTTGCTGTCTGTCTCTCCGACATTTGCAACATTGTTTCAATATTGAAATTCGATCTCCAGCTGTCCCCATAGTAATGAACGTGTCGGGGTCGGGAGTCGGGACGAGTCACAGACAGGCAGGCAGCGTTTCTCAGCCAGTCAAAATCATGAATCAGCTGGCATCATTTTAAAGGATATATATACAAAGAAATGTCAATTGAAAAAAGGTACAATGAAACAAAGTGCAGCTAGTTTGCATCTTTCCAGGTTCAGTTTGAAGTGATTGTGTTAGCTGTGTTGTTGGCTAGCTCCTCTCGACGTGTCCTGACGAGTCAGCACATTTTCTATGCCCAGGCGAAATCGAGCCTCATTAGCTCATTGTTATGGATGTATCCAAATAAATGTCACTAGAAAACAGCTTAAACAAATGCACATTTCAGCTACTTTGCTTGTGGAAGGATGAAATAGTATGAATAAATTCATAAAAATAGATTTTTTTTATGAAAAGAATAATAATATGTAAATCATTATTTGAATGTGTCGGTAACCCGTTGTATAAAAGTTATAATGCCCTCGAAGCCGGTGTTTGGAGGATATATTGGCACGGTTTGCCGGCCCTCGACTTCATCTCTGGCCTAACAACACCTGTGCTAATATATCCTCCAAACACCGGCTTCTCTGGCATTATCACTTAAATAAAGTATGTCAATGCCACACAAGATGAAAGAAAGAAAGTGTCATTTTTTGTTTTCACCGCTGTTGTTTTTGAAGTTGTGTGCTGCCTCAGTGTACGTCTAATCACCATCCTCTCCATCTCTCTCTCTCCATAGCAGTCCTATGCCCAATTCTCCATCTCTTTCAATGTGATGAAGTACTATCTGTAGACACCAAACAGCCAAACACACATGTGAAGTCATATGCTGCTGGATACTATTCTGTAGGTGTAATCACCATCTCCCTCTCTCTCTCTCTCTCTCTCTCTCTCTCTCTCTCTCTCTCTCTCTCTCTCTCTCACTCTCTCTCTCTCTCTCTCTCTCTCTCTCTCTCTCTCTCTCGCTCTCTCTCTCTCTCTCTCTCTCTCTCTCTCTCTCTCTCTCTCTCTCTCTCGCTCTCTCTCTCGCTCTCTCTCTCTCTCTCTCTCTCTCTCTCTCTCTCGCTCTCTCTCTCTCTCTCTCTTTCTCTCAGCAGTCCTATGCCCCTCCCCCTACCACCATGGCCCCTCCCAGCCCTAACAACGGTCACCACGGAGAAGGAGGAGGAGGAGGCTGTAATATGGAGCAGCTCAGTCAAACTAACCTGTACATCAGAGGACTGCCCCCTGGGACCACTGACCAGGACCTCATCAAACTATGTCAACCGTGAGTGGAGATATCCTTCTTCTAGTGATCATGCACGCTGGATATAACACGTCCTCACTTTATTTACTACCTACACTGACTGGACTAAACATTAGGTACACCTGCTCTTTCCATGACATAGACTGACCAGGTGAATCCAGGTGGAAGCTATGATCTCTTATTGATGTCAATTGTTAAATCCACTTCAATCAGTGTAGATGAAGGGGAGGAGACAGGTTAATTAAGGATCTTTAAGCCTTGAGACAATTGAGACATGGATTGTGTATGTGTGCCATTCAGAGGGTGAATGGGCAAGACAAAATATTTAAGTGCCTTTGAACGGGGTATGGTAGTAGGTGCCAGGTGCACCGGTTTGTGTCAAGAACTGCAACGCTGCTGGGTTTTTCACGCTCAACAGTTTCCTGTGTGTATCAAGACTGGTCCACCACCCAAAGGTCATCCAGCCAACTTGAAACAACTGTGGGATGCATTGGAGTCAAC
>NC_059208.1:52901744-52919244 GCF_020615455.1 Coregonus clupeaformis | reverse complement strand
AGCAGCCCTACTAGCAAGATGTACAAGACCTTGTCCCCCCTCCTCTTTTGACAAATACAAAACACTTTGTGGAACCCAGTGATATTTATCCCAAAATAAATCCACAATAATTGCCTGTATCTTAGCCAGAAGGCCAGATGGTGGCTCTAAAACTGATAACCGATGCCACAGTGCTGAGGCAACCACATTGTTAACTATAATAGTGCGCCCCCTATATGACATACGAGATAACAACCAACGCCATCTCCTCATCCTCCCTTCCACCATTTCAACCACCCCAATGTAATTTTTTTCCATTGTCCCTGTCACACCCTGGCTCTGGGACTCATTATGTTGAGCCAGGGTGTGTTCATTCTATGTGTTCTGTCTCTATGTTGGGTGTTCTAGGTTGTGTATTTCTATGTTGGCCTGAGTGACTCCCAATCAGAGGCAACGAGTGTCAGCTGTGTGCTGGTTGTCTCTGATTGGGAGCCATATTTAACTGTCTGTGTTTCACTTTGTGTTTGTGGGTTTTTGTTCCGTGTTCGGTCATTGTCACTGAGGACTTCACGAGTCGTTTATTGTTTTGTTATTTCGTGTGTATGCTTTAATTAAATAAAGCAAGTATGTTCGCAACTAACGCTGCGCTTTGGTCCACTCCTTCATACGACGTTCGTGACAGTCCCCTCATCTCCTAGGTACACTCCAAGATACTTAAAACCTACCTTACACCATTCCAGCCCCACTGGCAAAGCCATGATCCCTCCAGACCATTCTCCAATCTGTAAAGCACAACTTTTTTTCCCAATTTACCTTTGCAGAGGATATTCCCCAAAAAACGATCAACCATTAGACTCAAACTATCCACCTCCGCTTGATTTTTTTACTAAACAACTACATCATCAGCATAGGCTGAGAGACAAATAGGAGGAATATCCTCTGCAAGGTACACCCCTTCAATGCGACTTCTAATGCTATTTAGTAGTGGCTCTATAGCGATGGCATATAACATTCCCGACAAAGAACATCCCTGCCTAATACCTCTACACACTTTAAAAGGAGCACTCAAACCTGTCACGTCTGTCACGTGTGCTCAGTGTGAATCTGCTTTCATCTGTGAAGAGCACAGGGCGCCAGTGGCGAATTTGCCAATCTTGGTGTTCTCTGGCAAATGCCAAATGTCCTGCACGGTGTTGGGCTGTAAGCACAACCCCCACCTGTGGACGTCGGGCCCTCATACCACCCTCATGGAGTCTGTTTCTGACCGTTTGAGCAGACACATGCACATTTGTGGCCTGCTGGAGATCATTTTGCAGGGCTCTGGCAGTGCTCCTCTTGCTCCTCCTTGCACAAAGGCGGAGGTAGCAGTCCTGCTGCTGGGTTGTTGCCCTCCTACGGCCTCCTCCACATCTCCTGATGTACTGGCCTGTCTCCTGGTAGCGCCTCCATGCTCTGGACACTACGCTGACAGACACAGCAAACCTTCTTGCCACAGCTCGCATTGATGTGCCATCCTGGATGAGCTGCACTACCTGAGCCACTTGTGTGGGTTGTAGACTCCGTCTCATGCTACCACTAGAGTGAAAGCACCGCCAGCATTCAAAAGTGACCAAAACATCAGCCAGGAAGCATAGGAACTGAGAAGTGGTCTGTGGTCACCACCTGCAAAACCAGTCCTTTATTGGGGGTGTCTTGCTAATTGCCTATAATTTCCACCTGTTGTGTATTCCATTTGCACAACAGCATGTGACATTTGTTGTCAATCAGTGTTGCTTCCTAAGTGGACAGTTTGATTTCACAGAAGTGTGATTGACTTGGAGTTACATTGTGTTGTTTAAGTGTTCCCTTTATTTTTTCGAGCAGTGTATGATTTGCCCCATCACCTCCCTCAGCCTGTTGGACAAAGCCTTTGACAGGATCTTATAATCAGTGCACAATAAAGCCACCGGCCTCCAGTTCTTCACCTCCCTAGGGTCACCCTTTTTGGGCAGTAGGGTGAGGACAGCCCTTCTGCAGCTTATTGGTAGTAACCCTCCGGTTAAACTATCATTAACTACTGCTAGCCAATCCTCTCCCAACATAGCCCAAAAATACTTTAAAAAGTCAACGGGAAGCCCATCAATGCCTGGTGCCCTTCCATTTTCCATGCCTTTTAATGCAGTGTATAACTCCTGCAAAGACAATGGTTGCTCTAGCTCAACCTGAGCTTCTGCAGCCACCTGTTGGAGCCCATCAAGACACTGCTGTGTCACTGTTTTATCCTCTTTGTACTCACACTTGTAGAACTCAGCATAGAACTCTACTGCCCTCTTTCTAATTTCACTAGGGCTAGTGAGCTCCTGTCCAACAGCTGATTTGAGACAATGAATAATTTTTCTTTGTCCATTCTTTTTCTCTGAACCAAAGAAAAATGTGGATGAGGCATCCAATTCAGAGATTCCCTGAAACGTACTTCTCACCAATGCCCCCTGTGCTCTGATACCCAGCAGGTCTGCCAATGCAGCTTTTTTCCTCTTGAGGGCCTGAGTATGGCCTCGATCTCCTGTGGTCTCAACCAACGTCATGAGTTCCACTATTTCAGTCTCTAGGGCTTTCATTGATCAGGTGATGTCCTTGGTGACATTCCTCGTGTATTGATTACAGAATTGTTGAATCTGGATTTTCCCTTTATCCCACCACTGTTGAAGGGATACAAAACTGGCCTTTTGAGACCTCCACCTCTCCCAGAAAAAACTAAAACATTTCCTGAAGTGAGCATCACTCAATAAAGTTATATTAAAATGCCAGTATGCACTTTTGGGTTTTACATCGTTAATGAACACCACCTCTGTTATTAAACAATGATCAGAAAATCCCACTGGGGTTATCACACTTGATTTACAGACCTGAGATTGATGCTCAAAACAATAAAACCTATCTAACCTGGCCATAGAGATGGTGTTCTCTCTCACATGCGCCCAGGTGTACTGTCTCGTGCCTCCATGTTGACTCCGCCAAATATCACACAGTTCATGTGTTGCAATGAGGTGTTTATAAAAAGTCCTTGAGGCTATATGAGGTTCTTTGTGATTTCTATCTAAATCACTGACTGTGCAGTTAAAATCCCCAGCAATAAATAAATAATCTTCATTATTACATTTCTCAATGGTATTTGATAATGTCTCTAAAAAAACATACCCTCTCAACTGCCACCACTGGGGCATATACATTTATCAGACACATAGTGATGTTTTCATACCTCGCTCTAACTTTTAATAACCTCCCCTCAAATACCTCTTCAACCTCATATGACAAAGGCAAAAACCCTTTTGAGAACAAGATGGCCACACCCCCACTTTTTGAGTTTTTATGACTACACACCACTGTCCACCCCCCACTCCTGTTGCCACATAACTTAATTTTCCAAATTACTATGCGTTTCTTGTAGAACATTTATGTCACTTCCCTTTCCCCTAATTAATTCATACACTATGGCTCTTTTTTTAACATCTCTTGCCCCATTTACGTTTAAAGAAGAAATCTTAAAACTGCTCATGGATGGAAAAAAAATACAGAGCAAGACACAGAAACCACATCTCTTTACAGAGTTAAGGCTGCGACTGAACTCTTTCATTTTCTTTAGAATTTACATCACTTATCACTCTCGTGACCACTTTCTTGAGTCTAGCAATTTCAGGGCTTGTCAAACCTCTCCCTGTTATTTTTGACATCAGAAACTTTGCTGATTCAATAAACAATTCACTTTCAGGGAAAAAATCTGTTACATTATAATCCTGCATATATTCCTTCCCTTTTGTCAACTTCATAAATTGACGTAATCCCATACCTCCCTTCCACCTCATTTATCTCACTATTTTGTTGTGACGCGTCAGATGACTCACTCTCGCTATCCTCCCCAGAAGAAAACTCCACCATCTCTACAACCTGTTTATCTTCAACTGATTTATCAATCTCTACCTTCCTCTTGGAATTAGACCCTTCACCACACCTTACATTCTTCCTCTTACTCCTCGGTACTTTGAAAACAGCTGCTTCCTTTTCCATTATTTCAATCTCCTCTTGACCTCCAATTTCATTTTCCAGCACCACCTCAGCAACGGCAGTCGCAATCTCACCGACTTTTTCCCCTCCTTCTTTGTTCTGATCTACCACAATTGCCCCCGTATCCACACAGCCTTCCTCTCCTACTTCTCCAACCACATCTGCCCACCTTCTCCCTTCCCCAGCACCCGCACCCTTAGCATGTTCGTCCCTTCGCGGTGGTGCATTAGCTGCACCAAATGCCCCTCTCTTCCACAGCCAAAGCATTTCATTGATTCAGTAGAAGCGTAGAAGACATAATCAAATCCATCAATCTTAAAACTGAATGCTAAATTCAGTTCATCAATGTCCTTTTTTAAAAATCATATGCACTTGTCTCCTATGAGACACGACATGTTTCAGCAACGGAGATTTGCATCCAAAAAGAACCTTCTTTATTGTAGATACAATTTGACCATGACGAGCTAACTCTCGTTCCAACACTTCATCTCTAACAAATGGTGGCACGTTAGAAAGTATAACTTTCTTCGCCGGATTCATAAGCGGAAATACCGGCGTCTGTGTCTCCCGCAACACAACACCACTCTCAACTATCTTATTCACCTTTTCAATGGAATCAAAAAATATCACTACAGCGCTATTCATCCTTGAGGCTGATTTGATGCTATCATACCCAATGATAGCACCCACTGCCAAGCTACATTCTTCCACTGAACACCCGGCCGCAGCAGGAATCTTTACTTCATGCCGCCGACTAAGTTTTTCAAACTCCAAACCTCCGCGGGTGGCCATTGCAACCAGCCCCACCCGCTGGTTGTGCCCTCGAGAAAACCAACCTCAATGATCCCACCACCCCTATACGTGCTTAGTGATAGTTAGACAAGATAACCTTAAAACAACTAAACTAATCAATATATATATATATATATACACACCAAAACCCAATAGAGTGAAAATAATTCCAGTCGCTCTCACAATCACTCCTGCTTCACGACTCACTCCCAGCATGCACTCCAACGAGAGAGAGAGATAGAGGGAGAGAGAGAGAGAGAGAGAGAGAGAGAGAGAGAGAGAGAGAGAGAGAGAGAGAGAGAGAGAGAGAGAGAGAGAGAGAGAGAGAGAGAGAGAGAGAGAGAGAGAGAGAGAGAGAGAGAGAGAGAGATAGAGGGAGAGAGATTGACACAAACAGAGAGAGAGAAAGAGAGGAATAGATGGGGAGACAGTGACATAAAACAGAAGGAGTGAGAGACTAGCAGACGACTGTGTTGTGTGAGGATTTGTTGTGGTGTATTGTGTTCTGTATTTGGTCCATTTGGTTATGCAAAGACCCTGAGATCAATTCTCTGTTTACAGCCAGGCAGTATTCAGTAGAGAAACTAACAAAACAACAGCATTAACAGCTTCCAACTCCCACATCCTAGCACTGGAAGGTCAGGCTGGAAAATGTATGAAACAATGTTCACTTGGGCCAGTTGTGAAATATTTAGCAAAAAAACATTGTTCGTTTTTATTTCTGAACATGAGACAACTTCTGAACAATCTGGGTCATGTATTGTGTCTGTATAATAAAGAATGCATGATTTTGGCACGAAAACATTCACAGATCTTGATCTGAAGTAATATTTCTCTGCTTACGATGCTAACATTTCATAACTTATTTTACCCTCCCTCCCTCCCTCCCTCCCTCCTTCTCCTGGCCCAGAATTTGATTTTGAAACCATAGTCAGATGACTGATCTGCCATTGCTGTGTTACATTAGCAGTATAATACAGTGATGGAGGTGTTCTCCTCGTGGTGACAGAACAAATGATCCCTCCTTTATTATTATTATTATTATTAAACACCTCAGTCCATGTAATATAGTCTCTCTCTCTCTCTCTCTCTCTCTCTCTCTCTCTCTCTCTCTCTCTCTCTCTCTCTCTCTCTCTCTCTCTCTCTCTCTCTCTCTCTCTCTCTCTCTCTCTCTCTCTCTCTCTCTCTCTCTCTCTCTCTCTTTCTCTCTCTCTTTCTCTCTCTTTCTGAGAGAGAGGGGGTAGAGGTGAAGAGGGAGATGGAAAGAGACAGGGAGACAGAGTGAGGGAAAGAGGGAGAGAGAGAGAGAGAGAGAGAGAGAGAGAGAGAGAGAGAGAGAGAGAGGGAGAGAGAGAGGGAGAGAGAGAGAGAGAGAGAGAGAGAGAGAGAGAGAGAGAGAGAGAGTGAGGGAAAGAGGGAGAGAGAGAGAGAGAGACTCAATGAAATGATAAAATATACAGACCACAAATTAAACTCTTTAACATCATCCTTAGCTCTGGCATCTTCCCCAATATTTGGAACCAAGGACTGATCACCCCAATCCACAAAAGTGGAGACAAATTTGACCCCAATAACTACCGTGGGATATGCGTCAACAGCAAACCTTGGGAAAATCCTCTGCGTTATCATTAACAGCAGACTAGTTCATTTCCTCAGTGAAAACAATGTACTGAGCAAATGTCAAATTGGCTTTTTACCAAATTACCGTACGACAGACCACGTATTCACCCTGCACACCCTAATTGACAAACAAACAAACCAAAACAAAGGCAAAGTCTTCTCATGCTTTGTTGATTTCAAAAAAGCTTTTGACTCAATTTTGCATGAGGGTCTGCTATACAAATTGATGGAAAGTGCGGTTGGGGGAAAAACATACGTCATTATAAAATCCATGTACACAAACAACAAGTGTGCGGTTAAATTGGCAAAAAACACACACATTTCTTTCCACAGGGCCGTGGGGTGAGACAGGGATGCAGTTTAAGCCCCACCTTCTTCAACATATATATAAACGAATTGGCGAGGGCACTAGAAAAGTCTGCAGCACCGGCCTCACCCTACTAGAATCTGAAGTCAAATGTCTACTGTTTGCTGATGATCTGGTGCTTCTGTCACCAACCAAGGTGGGCCTACAGCAGCACCTAGATCTTCTGCACAGATTCTGTCAGACCTGGGCTCTGACAATAAATCTCAGTAAGACAAAATAATGGTGTTCCAAAAAAGGTCCAGTTGCCAGGACCACAAATACAAATTCCATCTAGACACCGTTGCCCTAGAGCACACAAAAAACTATACATACCTCGGCCTAAACATCAGCACCACAGGTAACTTCCACAAAGCTGTGAACGATCTGAGAGACAAATCAAGAAGGGCCTTCTATGCCATCAAAAGGAACATAGGATTTGACATACCAATTAGGATCTGGCTAAAAATACTTGAATAAGATATAGAACCCATTGCCCTTTATGGTTGTGAGGTCTGGGGTCCGTTCACCAACCAAGAATTCAACGAAAAACACCCAATAATGCATGCAGAGCAGAATTAGGCCAATACCCGCTAATTATCAAAATCCAGAAAAGAGCCGTTCAATTCTATAACCACTTAAAAGGAAGCGATTCCCAAACCTTACATAGCAAAGCCATCACCTACAGAGAGATGAACTTGGAGAAGAGTCCCCTAAGCAAGCTGGTCCTGGGGTTGTGTTCATAAACACAAACAGACCCCACAGAGCCCCAGGACAACAACAACAACACAATTAGACCCAACCAAATCATGAGAAAACAAAAAGAAAATTACTTGACACATTGGAAAGAACAAACAAAAAAACTGAGCAAACTAGAATGCTATTTGGCAAGAAAGGGGCAACCAGTGAAGAACAAACACCATTGTAAATACAACCCATATTTATGTTTATTTATTTTCCCATTTGTACTTTAACTATTTGCATATCATTACAACACTGTATATGGACATAATATGACATTTGAAATGTCTTTATTCTTTTGGAACTTCTGAGTGTAATGTTTACTGTTAATATTAATTGTTTATTTCACTTTTGTTTACGATCTACTTCACTTGCTTTGGCAATGTTAACATACGTTTCCCATGCCAATAAAGCCCTTAAATTGAAATTGAATTGAATTGAGAGAGAGAGAGAGAGAGAGAGAGAGAGAGAGAGAGAGAGAGAGAGAGAGAGAGAGAGAGAGAGAGAGAGAGAGAGAGAGAGAGAGAGAGAGAGAGAGAGAGAGAGAGAGAGAGAGAGAGAGAGAGAGAGAGAGCTCAAAGACATTGCTCCTGCATTTTTAACAAAAAATATAGATTTAGAGTTAGATAAAGTATGATTTTTTGGCAGGGACATATACAGGATGCTACCCTCCACAACATAACCTTCATTCCAAACCAAAACTCCAAACCTACAACCTGATTTTGGACGGAATTACCTGGAAAGCTTTCTACTACCAAGGATTACTATTCTCAAACTATACAGCAAATGCTCTGGCAAACAAACAGAAACCTGAAAACACCATCCAACCTGGAACTGAGTGAGTAAATCAAATCAAATCAAATCAAATTTTATTGGTCACATGCGCCAAATACAACAGGTGCAGACATTACAGTGAAATGCTTACTTACAGCCCTTAACCAACAGTGCATTTATTTTAAACAAAAAAAAGTAAGAATAAAACAACAACAAAAAAAGTGTTGAGAAAAAAAGAGCAGAAGTAAAATAAAGTGACAGTAGGGAGGCTATATATACAGGGGGGTACCGTTGCAGAGTCAATGTGCGGGGGCACCGGCTAGTTGAGGTAGTTGAGGTAATATGTACATGTGGGTAGAGTTAAAGTGACTATGCATAAATACTTAACAGAGTAGCAGCAGCGTAAAAAGGATGGGGTGGGGTGGCAGTGCAAATAGTCTTGGTATCCATTATTAGCTGTTCAGGAGTCTTATGGCTTGGGGGTAGAAGCTGTTGAGAAGTCTTTTGGACCTAGACTTGGCACTCCGGTACCGCTTGCCGTGCGGTAGCAGAGAGAACAGTCTATGACTAGGGTGGCTGGAGTCTTTGACAATTTTGAGGGCCTTCCTCTGACACCGCCTGGTATAGAGGTCCTGGATGGCAGGAAGCTTTGCCCCAGTGATGTACTGGGCCGTACGCACTACCCTCTGTAGTGCCTTGCGGTCGGAGGCCAAGCAGTTGCCATACCAGGCGGTGATGCAACCAGTCAGGATGCTCTCAATGGTGCAGCTGTAGAATTTTTTGAGGATCTGAGGACCCATGCCAAATCTTTTAGTCTCCTGAGGGGGGAATAGGCTTTGTCGTGCCCTCTTCACGACTGTCTTGGTGTGTTTGGACCATGATAGTTTGTTGGTGATGTGGACACCAAGGAACTTGAAGCTCTCAACCTGTTCCACTACAGCCCCGTCGATGAGAATGGGGGCGTGCTCAGTCCTCTTTTTTTCCTGTAGTCCACAATCATCTCCTTTGTCTTGGTCACGTTGAGGGAGAGGTTGTTGTCCTGGCACCACACGGCCAGATCTCTGACCTCCTCCTATAGGCTGTCTCATCGTTGTCGGTGATCAGGCCTACCACTGTTGTGTCGTCGGCAAACTTAATGATGGTGTTGAGTCGTGCCTGGCCATGCAGTCATGGGTGAACAGAGAGTACAGGAGGGGGACTGAGCACGCACCCCTGAGGGGCCCCCCCCCCGCGTGTTGAGGATCAGTGTGGCAGATGTGTTGTTACCTACCCTTACCACCTGGGGGCGGCCCGTCAGGAAGTCCAGGATCCAGTTGCAGAGGGAGGTGTTTAGTCCCAGGATCCTTAGCTTAGTGATGAGCTTAGAGGGCACTATGGTGTTGAATGCTGAGCTGTAGTCAATGAATAGCATTCTCACGTAGGTGTTCCTCTTGTCCAGGTGGGAAAGGGCAGTGTGGAGTGCGATAGAGATTGCATCATCTGTGGATCTGTTGGGGCGTGTATGCAAATTGGAGTGGGTCTAGGGTTTCTGGGATTATGCTGTTGATGTGAGCCTTGACCAGTCTTTCAAAGCACTTCATGGCTACAGACGTCAGTGCTACGGGTCGGTAGTCATTTAGGCAGGTTATTTTAGAGTTCTTGGGCACGGGCACTATGGTGGTCTGCTTGAAACATGTTGGTATTACAGACTCAGTCAGGGACATGTTGAAAATGTCAGTGAAGACACTTGCCAGTTGGTCAGCACATGCTCGGAGTACACGTCCTGGTAATCCGTCTGGCCCTGCGGCCTTGTGAATGTTGACCTGCTTAAAAGTCTTACTCACATCGAAGCTACGGAGAGCGTGATCACATAGTCATCCGGAACAGCTGGTGCTCTCATGCATGCTTCAGTGTTGCTTGCCTCGAAGCGAGCATAGAAGTGGTTTAGCTTCGTCTGGTAGGCTTGTGTCACTGGGCAGCTGCAGCTGTGCTTCCCTTTGTAGTCTGTAATAGTTTTCAAGCCCTGCCACATCCGACGAGCGTCCAGAGCCAGTGTAGTATGATTCAATCTTAGACCTGTATTGACTCTTTGCCTGTTTGATGGTTCGTCGAGGTCATAGCGGGATTTCTTATAAGCGTCCGGGTTAGAGTCCCGTTCCTTTGAAAGTGGCAGCTCTACCCTTTAGCTCAGTGCGGATGTTTCCTGTAATCCATGGCTTCTGGTTGGGGTATGTACGTACGGTCACTGTGGGGACGACATCATCGATGCACTTATTGATGAAGCCAGTGACTGATGTGGTGTACTCCTCAATGCTGTCTGAAGAATCCCGGAACATGTTCCAGTCTGTGCTAGCAAAACAGTCCTGTAGCTTAGCATCTGCGTCATCTGACCACTTTTTTATTAACCGAATCACTAGTGTAATGTTTAGTATGAAGCTATTTTTCACTTTCAAAAACCAAGAAGAAAAATACATTACAATGATATATTTTATTTTGTAAGGACTGAATGCTAAGGCTACCAAGCTTAAGCTTGCTTGTACAAAGAGATACAATTTCAATTAGCACTGACGTGTGAAGTGAGAGGTGTCAAAGCCCTTGAGCCCAACAATGGCAGGAGAGTCGTACAGTCTACTCCAACTAAATGGAGAGGCCTTAGAAGTACCCCACCCCCCACTGTTCAGAGGTCATTAAAATACAGTACCCTCTGAATGTAAAAAACGACAAGACACGAAAAGAGTACAAATTGAAACTTATTTTGGGGAAGCACAAGACACTTTTTGCTGATTTGTATAAAAATGGGAACATAAGCAACCTTATCTTCCACACAGACCATCCCCTGGCATGGCACAGTGCTATACTAGCACTCTAACCCTCTGTTAAGAGGGGGGGTGTTAGCGACGTGTGGAAACTCAGGATACTGGACAACGAGGACTCTGAGTCGTCTAATATTAATTCTATAAATCTGGAACCGTTTGGTTCAAGGCAACACCAAACAGTTCCAGCTGGACTTTCACCTAATCAAAGAAATAGCTTAGCAGGAGAAGCTCTCCCTTGAGAATGATACCCCTACCCCGAGCGGGTCAGACCAGACCTCTTCATTAAATAACCCCACAGAGCAACCCCAAGCAGAAAGTCAACTTCCCAGCACAGAGTACTACTCCCTCATTGAAATGAAGGATAAATTCACCCAGCTGGAGGTAAGGCAGGTGGAGCTGGAACAGCAGGTGAACACACTCCAGTCAGCACAGACACAGACAACAGTCCAGCACAACAACACCCCCTTAACTAGACCTGGAGAGCTGCAGGTAGAGAGAGACATGTCTGCACTCTGGACTGTGGTGAGACAACATCAACAGGAGAAAGAGCAGGAGCAGGAGAAGAACAGAGCACTAGAGGAGAGGATCAGAGTGCTGGAGGAGAAGGTGAGAACGATGACGGGTGACATAGGAACAACCGATTAGAGAGCTGGCCACCCCCGCAGAGAAGCCAGCAGAACAGCCGACCTCAGATCCTGGCCAAAGTCTCGACACTGCAGCAGAACAGTACACCCTAGACCCTGGCCATAACCTCGACATCACACCCAGACAAACAAATGAAGAACCCCAAGCCCAGGGGATCCCAACCCCTCTGAGCAACCCCCCAGTCAGACACCCTGATAGCCCTCATGACGACCCCCCCACACCCACTGAGGACATACACAAGCCACAGATTGTACTCCTTATGGATTCAAACGGGAAATAAATACAAGAAAATAAACTTTTTCCAAAACACACAGTGTCTAAACTCTGGTGTCCAAACACCCAGCGCGCCCTAGACCTTCTGTCTGAGGACCGACTAGGATCACCCAGCCACATAATAATACACACAGGCACAAACGACCTGAGAACACAGCAGGAAAGGGTGGCCACATCACTCAAGGGGAGTGATAGAAAAAGCTTCTTCTACTTTCCCCAACGCACAAGTGGTTATCTCAACCCTGTTACCACGAAAATACTTCCACCCTGCTACCATACAGCGGGTAAACGCAAGTATTTCCCGTGACTGTGCATCAAAACCAAATGTCTACCTTGCCCACTACTCCACCCTGGACGTGAACAGCCTTTATGACCGGGTCCACCTATACAAGGCAGCAGTGCCCACCTTCGCCCGGACCCTAAAGGATATCGCCCTCAACCGCAGACCCAACACCTCACACAGGAGCAACAGATCAACAGACACCCCACCCAGACCAGCGAGACACTCTCCCAGACCCGCGGGACCCCCCAGGACCTACACATAGAGGACCCCGCAGAGAGGACCTACATCCAGACCACAGCACCATCAACCACATCTACACCCCCCACCCCCACCAATTAACTCCCCCCAAGTCAACCATGCCCACACCCCATTTAGGGCCCCCCTCAGATCAGACCTATGCCCCCTCCTACCCACCCCAAACCCCCCACTCCCACAAAGAGGGCCTTAACATGAAAGTCACACATACGCCCAGGCCGTGAGCAGGCAAACAGGCCCAACACCCACTCTTACACTAGCCCAAGCCAATGGCATGTACCAGATGCTCAGCAGGCTCTGCTCACAATTACTGGCCTGAGGCCAAACCACACAACCAACAACATTAGACACTTTATGGAACACAAAGCCTTCACTATTTCATCCTGGAATATCCAAGGCCTGAGGTCATCTGCCTTTGGCCTAAAGAATCTGGACTTCACCAAAGAAATCGGAAATACAGACATTGTCATCCTACAAGAAACATGGTATAGAGGAGACGGACCCACTGGTTGCCCTCTAGGTTACAGAGAGCTGGTAGTCCCATCCACCAAACTACCAGGTGTGAAACAAGGAAGGGACTCAGGGGGTATGCTAATTTGGTATAGAGCAGACCTAACTCACTCTATTAAATTAATCAAAACAGGAAAATTTTACATTTGGTTAGAAATTCAAAAGGAAATTATCTCAACTGAGAAAAATGTCCTCCTGTGTGCTACCTATATCCCCCACTAGAATCCCCATACTTAATGAAGACAGTTTCTCCATCCTGGAAGGGGAAATCAATCATTTACAGACCCAGGGACATGTACTAGTCTGTGCGCGACCTAAATGCCAGAACTGGACAAGAACCTGACACCCTCAGCACACAGGGGGGACAAACACCTACCTGGAGGTGACAGCATTCCCTCCCCCATATGCCCCCTAGGCACAACTACGACAACATAACCAACAAAAACGGGTCACGACTCCTGCAGCTCTGTCGCACACTGGGTATGTACATAGTCAATGGTAGGCTTCGAGGGGACTCCTACGGTAGGTACACTTCAAGCTCATCTCTCTTGGCAGTAGTACTGTAGACTACTTTATCACTGACCTCAACCCAGAGTCTCAGAGCGTTCACAGTCAGCCCACTGACACTATCAGACCACAGCAAAAATCACAGTCTACTTGAACAGAGCAATACTCCAATCATGAGGCATCAAAGCCAAAGGAACTGAATAATATTAAGAAATGCTATAGATGGAAGGAAAGTAGTGTTGAAACCTACCAAAAACAATTAGGAAACAACAAATTCAATCCATTCTAGACAACTTCCTGGACAAAACGTTCCACTGTAATAGTGAAGGTGTAAACTTGGCAGTAGAAAACCTAAACAGTATATTTGACCTCTCAGCTTCCCTATCAAATCTAAAAATCTCTAACAGAAAACCAAAGAAAAGTAATAACAGTGATAAATGGTTTGATGAAGAATGCAAAACCTAAGAAAGAAATTGAGAAACCTATCCAACCAAAAACACAGAGACCCAGAAAACCTGAGCCTACGCCTTCACTATGGTGAATCACTAAAACAATACAGAAATACACTACGGAAAAGAAGGAACAGCATGTCAGAAATCAGCTCAATGTAATTGAAGAATCCATAGACTCTAACCAATTCTGGGAAAATTGGAAAACACTAAACAAACAACAACACGAAGAGCTATCTATCCAAAACGGAGATGTATGGGTAAACCACTTCTCCAATCTTTTTGGCCCTATAACAGAGAACAAACCGCACAAAAATATACATGATCAAATGCAAATCTTAGAATCAACTATTAAAGACTACCAGAACCCACTGGATTCTCCAATTACATTGAATGAACTACAGGACATTTACATTTACATTACATTTTAGTCATTTAGCAGACGCTCTTGTCCAGAGTGTCTTACAGTTAGTGAGTGCATATATATATATACAGTGGGGAGAACAAGTGTTTGATACACTGCCGATTTTGCAGGACAAAATACAAACCCTCCAACCCAAAAAGTCCTGTGGTGTTGATGGTATCCTCAATGAAATGATAAAATATACAGACCACAAATTTCAATTAGCTATACTTAAACTCTTTAACATCATCCTTAGCTCTGGCATCTTCCCCAATATTTGGAACCAAGGACTGATCACCCCAATCCACAAAAGTGGAGACAAATTTGACCCCAATAACTACCGTGGGATATGCGTCAACAGCAACCTTGGGAAAATCCTCTGCATTATCATTAACAGCAGACTAGTTCATTTCCTCAGTGAAAACAATGTACTGAGCAAATGTCAAATTGGCTTTTTACCAAATTACCGTACGACAGACCACGTATTCACCCTGCACACCCTAATTGACAAACAAACAAACCAAAACAAAGGCAAAGTCTTCTCATGCTTTGTTGATTTCAAAAAGCTTTTGACTCAATTTGGCATGAGGGTCTGCTATACAAATAGATGGAAAGTGGGGTTGGGGGGAAAAACATACAACGTTATAAAATCCATGTACACAAACAACAAGTGTGCGGTTAAAATTGGCAAAAAAACACACACATTTCTTTCCACATAGGTGGGGTGAGACAGGGATGCAGTTTAAGCCCCACCCTCTTCAACATATATATCAAACGAATTGGCGAGGGCATTAGAACAGTCTGCAGCACCCGGCCTCACCCTACTAGAATCTAGTCAAATGTCTTCTGTTTGCTGATGATCTGGTGCTTCTGTCACCAACCAAGGAGGGCCCCCTACAGCAGCACCTAGATCTTCTGCACAGATTCTGTCAGACCTGGGCCCCTGGACAGTAAATCTCAGTAAGACAAAAATAATGGTGTTCCAAAAAGGTCCAGTTGCCAGGACCACAAATACAAATTCCATCTAGAGCACACAAAAAACTATACATACCTCGCCTAAACATCAGCGGCCAAGGTTAATTCCACAAAGCTGTGGAACGATCTGAGAGACAAGGCAAGAAGGGCATTCTATGCCATCAAAAGGAACATAAAATTTGACATACCAATTAGGATCTGGCTAAAAATACTTGAATCAGTTATAGAACCCATTGCCCTTTATGGTTCTGAGGTCTGGGGTCCGCTCACCAACGAAGAATTCACAAAATGGGACAAACACCAAATTGAGACTCTGCATGCAGAATTCTGCAAAAACATCCTCCGTGTACAACGTAAAACACCAAATAATGCATGCAGAGCAGAATTAGGCCACTACCCACTAATTATCAAAATCCAGAAAAGAGCCGTTAAATTCTATAACCACTTAAAAGGAAGCGATTCCCAAACCTTCCATAACAAAGCCATCACCTACAGAGAGATGAACTTGGAGAAGAGTCCCCTAAGTAAGCTTGTCCTGGGGCTCTGTTCACAAACACAAACAGACCCCACACAGCCCCAGGACAACAACAACAACAACACAATTAGACCCAACCAAATCATGAGAAAACAAAAAGAGAATTACTTGACACATTGGAAAGAACAAACAAAAAAACTGCGCAAACTAGAATGCTATTTGGCCCTAAACAGAGAGTACACAGTGGCAGAATACATGACCACTGTGACTGACCCAAACTTAAGGAAAGCTTTGACTGTGTACAGACTCAGTGAGCATAGCCTTGCTATTGAGAAAGGCCGCCGTAGGCAGACCTGGCTCTCAAGAGAAGACAGGCTATGTGCACACTGCCCACAAAATGAGGTGGAAACTGAGCTGCACTTCCTAACCTCCTGCCAAATGTATGACCATATTAGAGACACATATTTCCCTCAGATTACAGCGATCCACAAAGAATTCAAAAACAAACCCAATTTTGATAAACTCCTTATCTACTGGGTGAAAAACCACAGTGTGCCATCACAGCTGCAAGATTTGTGACCTGTTGCCACAAGAAAAGGGGCAACCAGTGAAGAACAAACACCATTGTAAATACAACCCATATTTATGTTTATTTTTTTTCCCATTTGTACTTTAACTATTTGCACATTGTTACAACACTGTATATATACATAATATGACATTTGAAATGTCTTTATTCTTTTGAAACTTCTGAGTGTATTGTTTACTGTTAATATTTATTGTTTATTTCACTTTTGTTTACTATCTACTTCACTTGCTTTGGCAATGTTAACACACGTTTCCCATGCCAATAAAGCCCTTAAATTGAAATTGAAATTGAATTGAGAGAGAGAGAGAGAGAGGTGGGAGAGAGAGGTGAAAGAGAGAGACAGAGACAGAGACAGAGACAGAGACAGAGACAGAGAGAGAGAGAGAGAGAGAGAGAGAGAGAGAGAGAGAGAGAGAGAGAGAGAGAGAGAGAGAGAGAGACTGACTTCTGAGTGTAATGTTTACTGTTAATTGTTATTGTTTATTTCACTTTTGTTTACTATCTACTTCACTTGCTTTGGCAATGTTAACACACGTTTCCCATGCCAATAAAGCCCTTAAATTGAAATTGAATTAAATTGAATTGAATTGAGAGAGGGGGGGGGGGCTCTACATCTCTTATTGACCCTGTGAGCGAGGTGAAGAGGGTATTGAAACCATTTCATGTCTCCCAGTTATCATTATTAATGAGATGGAACAAATCTAGTTAGACAGGGTGCTGGAGTCTGGTGTTTAAGTGGACTCTCTCTCTCTCGCTCTCAGACTGAGACTTATGCAGAGACTTATGTAAAACTCACACACAATGCCATTTATCATATGCATGCAGTTTGTGTGTAATGTGAATAAAACATGCATGTTCAATAAGAAGTGCTAACCAGTTGTTCTGTTGTGTTTTTACAGGTATGGGAAAATAGCGTCAACGAAGGCGATACTGGACAAGAACACGAATCAATGCAAAGGTACGCTGGAATCCCCATGTAGCATTCAGATCCACATTGATCATGTTCAGTGTTCAGATGAATGAGTCTATTTTATAGTGCCTGGTGGGAACA
>NC_059208.1:52766744-52884244 GCF_020615455.1 Coregonus clupeaformis | reverse complement strand
GGAGAGTAGAGACGGAGAGTTAGAGACGAAGTTAGAGACGGAGAGATTAGAGACGGAGAAGTTAGAGACTGAGAGTTAGAGACTGAGAGCTAGAGACAGAGAGTTAGAGACGGAGAGTAGAGACGGAGAGTTAGAGACAGAGGTTAGAGATGAGAGTAGAGACTGAGTTAGAGACTGAGAGTTAGAGACGAGTTAGAGACTGAGAGTTAGAGACTGAGAGTTAGAGACTGAGAGTTGAGACGGAGAGTAGAGACGGAGAGTAGAGACGGAGAGTTAGAGACTGAGAGTTAGAGACTGAGAGTTAGAGACGGAGAGTTAGAGACTGGAGAGTTAGAGACGAGAGTTAGAGACTGAGGTTAGAGACGAGAGTAGAGACGAGAGTTAGAGACGGAGAGCTAGAGACTGAGAGTTAGAGACAGAGTTAGAGACTGAGAGTTAGAGACGGAGAGTTAGAGACGGAGAGTTAGAGACGAGAGTAGAGACTGAGAGTTAGAGACTGAGAGTTAGAGACGGAGAGTTAGAGACGGAGAGTTAGAGACGGAGAGTTAGAGACGGAGAGTTAGAGACTGAAGAGACGAGTTAGAGACTGAGAGTTAGAGACGGAGAGTTAGAGACTGAGAGTTAGAGACTGGGAGTTAGCTAAGGAGATTGGGACGAGAGTTAGAGACTAGAGAGTTAGAGACTGAGAGTTAGAGACTGAGAGTTAGAGAGAGAGTAGAGACTGAGAGTTAGAGACTGAGAGTTAGAGACGAGAGTTAGAGACGGAGAGTAGAGACGAGGTAGAGATGAGTAGAGACGGAGAGTTAGAGACAGAGTTAGAGACGGAGAGTTAGAGACTGAGAGTTAGAGACTGAGAGTTAGAGACGAGAGTAGAGACTGAGAGTTAGAGACGGAGAGTTAGAGACTGAGAGTTAGAGACAGAGTTAGACGAGGTGAGACGGAGAGTTAGGACGAGAGTTAGAGACGAGAGTTAGAGACGGAGAGTTAGAGACGGAGAGTTAGAGACGGAGAGTAGAGACGGAGGAGAGACGGTAGAGACGGAGAGTTAGAGACTGAGAGTTAGAGACGGAGAGTAGAGACGAGAGTTAGAGACGGAGAGTTAGAGACGGAGAGTTAGAGACTGAGAGTTAGAGACGGAGAGTTAGAGACTGAGAGTTAGAGACTGAGAGTTAGAGACGAGAGTTAGAGACTGAGAGTAGAGACTGAGAGTTAGAGACTGAGAGTTAGAGACGGAGAGTTAGAGACTGAGAGTTAGAGACTGAGAGTTAGAACTGGTTGAAGTTCGAGAGTTAGAGACGGAGAGTAGAGCTAGATTAGAGATGAGAGTAGAGACTGGAGAGTTAGAGACAGAGAGTTAGAGACTGAGAGTTAGAGACTGAGAGTTAGAGACTGAGAGTTAGAGACGGATAGTTAGAGACGGAGAGTTAGAGACGGAGAGTTAGAGACGGAGAGTTAGAGACGAGAGTTAGAGACGGAGAGTTAGAGACTGAGAGTTAGAGACTGAGAGTTAGAGACGGGAGAGTTAGAGACTGAGAGTTAGAGACTGAGAGTAGAGACTGAGAGTTAGAGACAGATTAGAGACGGAGGTAGAGACGGAGAGCTAGAGACTGAGAGTTAGAGACGGAGAGTTAGAGACTGAGAGTTAGAGACTGGGAGTTAGAGACTGAGAGTTAGAGACAGAGAGTTAGAGACAGAGAGTTAGAGACGAGAGTTAAGACTGAGAGTTAGAGACGGAGAGTTAGAGACTGAGAGTTAGAGACTGAGAGTTAGAGACGAGAGTTAGAGACTGAGAGTTAGAGACCCGGAGAGTTAGAGACGGAGAGTTAGAGACGGAGAGTTAGAGACGGAGAGTTAGAGACGGAAGTAGAGACGGAGAGTAGAGACTGAGAGTTAGAGACAGAGAGTTAGAGACTGAGAGTTAGAGACGGAGAGTTAGAGACTGAGAGTTAGAGACTGAGAGTTAGAGACTGAGAGTTAGAGACACGAGTAGAGACTGAGAGTTAGAGACGGAGAGTAGGAGACTGAGAGTTAGAGACTGAGAGTTAGAGACGGAGGTTAGAGAGAGAGTTAGAGACTAGTGAGAGTTAGAGACTGAGAGTTAGAGACGGAGATTAGAGACTGAGTAGCGGAGGTGAGATGAGAGTTGAGACTGAGAGTTAGAGCTAGAGTTAAGACTGAGAGTTAGAGACGAGAGTTAGAGACGGAGAGTTAGAGACGGAGAGTTAGAGACTGAGAGTTAGAGACTGAGAGTTAGAGACAGAGTTAGAGACGGAGAGTTAGAGACTGAGAGTTAGAGACAGAGAGTTAGTGACTGAGAGTTAGAGATGGAGAGTTAGAGACTGAGAGTTAGAGACGGATAGTTAGAGACGGAGAGTTAGAGACTGAGAGTTAGAGACAGAGAGTTAGAGACTGAGAGTTAGAGACGGATAGTTAGAGACGGAGAGTTAGAGACTGAGAGTTAGGTAGAGATGAGAGTAGAGACGAGAGTAGAGACGGAGGTAGAGACTGAGAGGAGACTGAGAGTAGAGACTGAGATTAGAGACAGAGAGTTAGAGACTGAGAGTTAGAGACTGAGAGTTAGAGACTGAGAGTTAGAGACTGAGAGTTAGAGAGAGAGTTAGAGACAGAGTTAGAGACTGGGAGAGTTAGAGACGGAGAGCTAGAGACTGAGAGATTAGAGACTGAGAGTTAGGGGACGGAAGTTAGAGACTGAGAGTTAGAGACGGAGAGTTAAGACGGAGAGTTAGAGACGAGAGTTAGAGACGGAGAGTTAGAGACAGAGTTAGAGACTGAGAGTTAGAGACGGAGAGTTAGAGACGGAGAGATAGAGACGGAGAGTTAGAGACGGAGAGTTAGAGACTGAGAGTTAGAGACTAGAGTAGAGACTGAGAGTTAGAGACTGAGAGTTAGAGACGAGAGTTAGAGACTGAGAGTTAGAGACGGAGAGTTAGAGACTGAGAGTTAGAGACGGAGAGTTAGAGACTGAGGTTAGAGACAGAGAGTTAGAGACTGAAGTTAGAGACTGAGAGTTAGAGACGGAGAGTTAGAGACTGAGAGTTAGAGACGGAGAGTTAGAGACTGAGAGTTAGAGACGGAGAGTTAGAGACGGAGTTAGAGACGAGAGTTAGAGACTGAGAGTTGAGACGGAGGTTAGAGACTAGAGTTAGAGACTGAGAGTTAGAGACTGAGAGTTAGAGACTGAGAGTTAGAGACTGAGAGTTAGAGACTGAGAGTTAGAGACTGAGAGTAGAGATTAGAGACTGAGAGTTGAGACGGAGTTAGAGACAGAGTTAGAGACGGAGAGCTAGAGACTGAGAGTTAGACTGAGGTTAGAGACGAGAGTTAGAGACTGGAGAGTTAGAGACGGAGAGTTAGAGACTGAGAGTTAGAGAGAGAGTTAGAGACTGAGGTTAGAGACTGAGAGTTAGAGACTGAGAGTTAGAGACTGAGAGTTAGAGAACAGAGTTAGAGACGAGAGTAGAGACGGAGAGTTAGAGACGGAGAGTTAGAACTGAGTTAGAGACTAGAGTAGAGACTAGGTTAGAGACTGAGAGTTAGAGACAGAGTTAGAGAACGGAGAGTTAGAGACTGAGAGTAGAGACTGAGAGTTAGAGACTGAGAGTTAGAGACTGAGTAGAGACTGAGAGTTAGAGACTGAGAGTTAGAGACTGAGAGTTAGAGACTGAGAGTTAGAGACTAGAGTTAGAGACTGAGAGTTAGAGACGGAGAGTTAGAGACGGAGAGTTAGAGACGGAGAGTTAGAGACTGAGAGTTAGAGACTGAGAGTTAGAGACAGAGAGTTAGAGACGAGAGTAGAGACAGAGAGTTAGAGACTGAGAGTTAGAGACGGAGAGTTAGAGACGGAGAGTTAGAGACTGAGAGTTAGAGACTGAGAGTTAGAGACTGAGAGTTAGAGACGGAGAGTAGAGATGAGAGTTAGAGACGGAGAGTTAGAGACGAAGTTAGAGCGGAGAGTTAGAGACTGAGAGTTAGAGACCGAGAGTTAGAGACAAGAGTTAGAGACGGAGAGTTAGAGACAGAGAGTTAGAGACTGAGAGTTAGAGACTGAGAGTTAGAGACTGAGAGTTAGAGACTGAGTTAGAGACAGAGAGTTAGAGACTGAGAGTTAGAGACTGAGAGTTAGAGACAGAGTTAGAGACTGAGAGTTAGAGACTGAGAGTTAGAGACTGAGAGTTAGAGACTGAGAGTTAGAGACGGAGAGTTAGAGACGGAGAGTTAGAGACGGAGAGTTAGAGACTGAGAGTTAGAGACTGAGAGTTAGAGACTGAGAGTTAGAGACTGAGAGTTAGAGACGGAGAGTTAGAGACTGAGAGTTAGAGACTGAGAGTTAGAGACAGAGTTAGAGACAGAGAGTTAGAGACTGAGAGTTAGAGACTGAGTTAGAGACTGAGAGTTAGAGACTGAGGGAGATAAGATGAGAGTTAGAGACTGAGAGTTAGAGACGGAGAGTTAGAGACTGAGAGTTAGAGACGGAGAGTTAGAGACTGAGAGTTAGAGACGGAGAGTTAGAGACTGAGAGTTAGAGACAGAGAGTTAGAGACAGAGAGTTAGAGACTGAGAGTTAGAGACTGAGAGTTAGAGACTGAGAGTTAGAGACTGAGAGTTAGAGACTGAGAGTTAGAGACTGAGAGTTAGAGACGGAGAGTTAGAGACTGAGAGTTAGAGATTAACTGAGAGTTAGAGACTGAGAGTTAGAGACGGATAGTTAGAGACGGAGAGTTAGAGACTGAGAGTTAGAGACAGAGTTAGAGACAGAGAGTTAGAGACTGAGAGTTAGAGACTGAGTTAGAGACTGAGAGTTAGAGACTGAGTTAGAGACTGAGAGTTAGAGACTGAGAGTTAGAGACTGAGAGTTAGAGACAGAGTTAGAGACAGAGAGTTAGAGACTGAGAGTTAGAGACGGAGAGTTAGAGACTGAGAGTTAGAGACGGAGAGTTAGAGACGGAGAGTAGAGACGGAGAGTTAGAGACGGAGAGTTAGAGACGGAGAGTTAGAGACTGAGAGTTAGAGACTGAGAGTTAGAGACGGAGAGTTAGAGACTGAGAGTTAGAGACGGAGAGTTAGAGACGGAGAGTTAGAGACGGAGAGTTAGAGACTGAGAGTTAGAGACAGAGAGTTAGAGACTGAGAGTTAGAGACTGAGAGTTAGAGACAGAGAGTTAGAGACTGAGAGACTGAGATTAGAGACTGAGAAGAGTTAGAGACAGAGAGTTAGAGACAGAGAGTTAGAGACTGAGAGTTTAGAGACTGAGAGTTAGAGACTGAGAGTTAGAGACTGAGAGTTAGAGACTGAGAGTTAGAGACAGAGTTAGAGACGAGAGTTAGAAACGAGAGTTAGAGACGGAGAGTTAGAGACTGAGAGTTAGAGACTGAGAGTTAGAGACTGAGAGTTAGAGACTGAGAGTTAGAGACAGAGTTAGAGACTGAGAGTTAGAGACTGAGAGTTAGAGACTGAGAGTTAGAGACGGAGAGTTAGAGACTGAGAGTTAGAGACTGAGAGTTAGAGACGGAGAGTTAGAGACTGAGAGTTAGAGACAGAGGTCAGAGAGTAGAGACTGAGAGTTAGAGACTGAGAGTTAGAGACTTAGAGATGAGAGTTAGAGACTGAGAGTTAGAGACTGAGAGTTAGAGACTGAGAGTTAGAGACTGAGAGTTAGAGACTGAGAGTTAGAGACTGAGAGTTAGAGACTGAGAGTTAGAGACGGAGAGTTAGAGACGGAGAGTTAGAGACGGAGAGTTAGAGACTGAGTTAGAGACTGAGAGTTAGAGACGGAGAGTTAGAGACAGAGAGTTAGAGACTGAGAGTTAGAGACTGAGAGTTAGAGACAGAGTTAGAGACGGAGAGTTAGAGACTGAGTTAGAGACTGAGAGTTAGAGACTGAGAGTTAGAGACCGAGAGTTAGAGACAGAGTTAGAGACTGAGAGTTAGAGACTGAGAGTTAGAGACAGAGGTTAGAGACAGAGTTAGAGACAGAGAGTTAGAGACTGAGAGTTAGAGACGGAGAGTTAGAGACTGAGAGTTAGAGACTGAGAGTTAGAGACTGAGAGTTAGAGACGGAGAGTTAGAGACAGAGAGTTAGAGACTGAGAGTTAGAGACTGAGAGTTAGAGACTGAGAGTTAGAGACGGAGAGTTAGAGACTGAGAGTTAGAGACTGAGAGTTAGAGACTGAGAGTTAGAGACTGAGAGTTAGAGACTGAGAGTTAGAGACGGAGAGTTAGAGACTGAGAGTTAGAGACTGAGAGTTAGAGACTGAGATTAGAGACGGAGAGTTAGAAGACAGAGAGTAGAGACTGAGAGTTAGAGACGGAGAGTTAGAGACTGAGAGTTAGAGACTGAGAGTTAGAGACTGAGAGTTAGAGACGGAGAGTTAGAGACTGAGAGTTAGAGACTGAGAGTTAGAGACTGAGAGTTAGAGACTGAGAGTTAGAGACTGAGAGTTAGAGACTGAGAGTTAGAGACGGAGAGTTAGAGACTGAGAGTTAGAGACAGAGAGTTAGAGACGGAGAGTTAGAGACTGAGTTAGAGACTGAGAGTAGAGACTGAGAGTTAGAGACTGAGAGTTAGAGACTGAGAGTTAGAGACTGAGAGTTAGAGACTGAGAGTTAGAGACTGAGAGTTAGAGACTGAGAGTTAGAGACTGAGAGTTAGAGACTGAGAGTTAGAGACTGAGAGTTAGAGACTGAGAGTTAGAGACTGAGAGTTAGAGACGGAGAGTTAGAGACAGAGAGTTAGAGACGGAGAGTTAGAGACGGAGAGTTAGAGACTGAGAGTTAGAGACTGAGAGTTAGAGACTGAGAGTTAGAGACTGAGAGTTAGAGACTGAGAGTTAGAGACTGAGAGTTAGAGACTGAGAGTTAGAGACTGAGAGTTAGAGACTGAGAGTTAGAGACGGAGAGTTAGAGACAGAGAGTTAGAGACGGAGAGTTAGAGACTGAGAGTTAGAGACTGAGAGTTAGAGACTGAGAGTTAGAGACTGAGAGTTAGAGACGGAGAGTTAGAGACGGAGAGTTAGAGACTGAGAGTTAGAGACTGAGAGTTAGAGACGGAGAGTTAGAGACTGAGAGTTAGAGACTGAGAGTTAGAGACTGAGAGTTAGAGACAGAGTTAGAGACTGAGAGTTAGAGACGGAGAGTTAGAGACTGAGAGTTAGAGACTGAGAGTTAGAGACTGAGAGTTAGAGACAGAGAGTTAGAGACTGAGAGTTAGAGACGGAGAGTTAGAGACTGAGAGTTAGAGACTGAGAGTTAGAGACTGAGAGTTAGAGACGGAGAGTTAGAGACAGAGAGTTAGAGACTGAGAGTTAGAGACTGAGAGTTAGAGACGGAGAGTTAGAGACGGAGAGTTAGAGACTGAGAGTTAGAGACTGAGAGTTAGAGAGAGAGAGTTAGAGACTGAGAGTTAGAGACTGAGAGTTAGAGACAGAGAGTTAGAGACTGGGAGTTAGAGACGAGTTAGTGACTGAGAGTTAGAGACTGAGATTAAGACTAAGTTAGAGACTGGAGTTAGAGACTGAGTTAGAGACTGAGAGTTAGAGACTGAGAGTTAGAGACAGAGCCAGAGACGGAGAGTTAGAGCCTGAGAGTTAGAGACTGAGAGTTAGAGACTGAGAGTTAGAGACGAGAGTTAGAGACTGAGAGTTAGAGACTGAGAGTTAGAGACTGAGAGTTAGAGACGGAGAGTTAGAGACGGAGAGTTAGAGACTGAGAGTTAGAGACTGAGAGTTAGAGACTGAGAGTTAGAGACTGAGAGTTAGAGACTGAGAGTTAGAGACGGAGAGTTAGAGACGGAGAGTTAGAGACGGAGAGTTAGAGACTGAGAGTTAGAGACGGAGAGTTAGAGACGGAGAGTTAGAGACGGAGAGTTAGAGACGGAGAGTTAGAGACTGAGAGTTAGAGACTGAGAGTTAGAGACTGAGAGTTAGAGACTGAGAGTTAGAGACGGAGAGTTAGAGACTGAGAGTTAGAGACTGTTAGAGACTGAGTTAGAGACTGAGAGTTAGAGACTGAGAGTTAGAGACTGAGAGTTAGAGACTGAGAGTTAGAGACTGAGAGTTAGAGACTGAGAGTTAGAGACAGAGAGTTAGAGACTGAGAGTTAGAGATGGAGAGTTAGAGACTGAGAGTTAGAGACTGAGAGTTAGAGACAGAGTTAGAGACAGAGAGTTAGAGACAGAGAGTTAGAGACTGAGAGTTAGAGACGGAGAGTTAGAGACTGAGAGTTAGAGACGGAGAGTTAGAGACTGAGAGTTAGAGACTGAGAGTTAGAGACGGAGAGTTAGAGACTGAGAGTTAGAGACTGAGAGTTAGAGACTGAGAGTTAGAGACTGAGAGTTAGAGACTGAGAGTTAGAGACTGAGAGTTAGAGACTGAGAGTTAGAGACTGAGAGTTAGAGACGAGAGCTAGAGACAGAGAGTTAGAGACAGAGGTTAGAGACTGAGAGTTAGAGACTGAGAGTTAGAGACTGAGAGTTAGAGACTGAGAGTTAGAGACGGAGAGTTAGAGACGGAGAGTTAGAGACGGAGAGTTAGAGACTGAGAGTTAGAGACGGAGAGTTAGAGACTGAGAGTTAGAGACTGAGAGTTAGAGACTGAGAGTTAGAGACTGAGAGTTAGAGACGGAGAGTTAGAGACAGAGTTAGAGACTGAGAGTTAGAGACTGAGAGTTAGAGACAGAGTTAGAGACAGAGTTAGAGACGGAGAGTTAGAGACTGAGAGTTAGAGACTGAGAGTTAGAGACTGAGAGTTAGAGACTGGAAGTTAGAGACTGAGAGTTAGAGACTGAGGTTAGAGACTGAGTTAGAGACTGAGAGTTAGAGACTGAGATTAGAGACTGAGAGTTAGAGACTGATAGTTAGAGACAGAGCGTAGAGACGGAGGTTAGAGACTGAGAGTTAGAGACAGAGAGTTAGAGACGGAGAGTTAGAGACTGGAGAGTTAGAGAGTGAGAGTTAGAGACTGATAGTTAGAGACAGACAGTTAGAGACAAAGAGTTAGAGACTGAGAGTTAGAGACGGAGAGTTAGAGACTGAGTTAGAGACTGAGAGTTAGAGACGGAGAGTTAGAGATGGAGAGTTAGAGACGGAGAGTTAGAGACTGGAGAGTTAGAGACGGAGAGTTAGAGACTGAGAGTTAGAGACTGAGAGTTAGAGACTGAGAGTTAGAGACTGAGAGTTAGAGAAGAGTTAGAGACTGAGAGTTAGAGACTGAGAGTTAGAGACGGAGAGTTAGAGACAGAGTTAGAGACTGAGAGTTAGAGACTGAGAGTTAGAGACTGAGAGTTAGAGACTGAGAGTTAGAGACTGAGAGTTAGAGACTGAGAGTTAGAGACTGAGAGTTAGAGACTGAGAGTTAGAGACTGAGAGTTAGAGACAGAGAGTTAGAGACTGAGAGTTAGAGACGGAGAGTTAGAGACAGAGTTAGAGACGGAGAGTTAGAGACAGAGAGTTAGAGACTGAGAGTTAGAGACTGAGAGTTAGAGACTGAGAGTTAGAGACTGAGAGTTAGAGACTGAGAGTTAGAGACTGAGAGTTAGAGACTGAGAGTTAGAGACAGAGATTAGAGACGGAGAGTTAGAGACTGAGAGTTAGAGACAGGTTAGAGATGTTAGAGACGGAGAGTTAGAGACTGAGAGTTAGAGACTGAGAGTTAGAGACTGAGAGTTAGAGACTGAGAGTTAGAGACTGAGAGTTAGAGACTGAGAGTTAGAGAGAGAGTTAGAGACAGAGAGTTAGAGACAGAGAGTTAGAGACTGAGAGTTAGAGACAGAGAGTTAGAGACAGAGAGTTAGAGACAGAGAGTTAGAGACTGAGAGTTAGAGACTGAGAGTTAGAGACAGAGTTAGAGACTGAGAGTTAGAGACTGAGAGTTAGAGACTGAGAGTTAGAGACTGAGAGTTAGAGACTGAGAGTTAGAGACTGAGTTAGAGACTGAGTTAGAGACTGAGAGTTAGAGACTGAGTTAGAGACTGAGAGTTAGAGACTGAGAGTTAGAGACTGAGAGTTAGAGACTGAGAGTTAGAGACTGAGAGTTAGAGACAGAGTTAGAGACAGAGAGTTAGAGACTGAGAGTTAGAGACTGAGAGTTAGAGACGGAGAGTTAGAGACGGAGAGTTAGAGACGGAGAGTTAGAGACGGAGAGTTAGAGACGGAGAGTTAGAGACTGAGGTTAGTGACAGAGTTAGAGACTGAATTAGAGACTGAGAGTTAGAGACCTGAGAGTTAGAGACTGAGAGTTAGAGACTGAGAGTTAGAAACAGAGTTTAGAGACGAGAGTTAGAGACGGAGAGTTAGAGACTGAGAGTTAGAGACTGAGAGTTAGAGACTGAGAGTTAGAGACTGAGAGTTAGAGACTGAGAGTTAGAGACTGAGAGTTAGAGACTGAGAGTTAGAGACTGAGAGTTAGAGACTGAGAGTTAGAGACTGAGAGTTAGAGACTGAGAGTTAGAGACTGAGAGTTAGAGACAGAGTTAGAGACTGAGTTAGAGACCGAGAGTCAGAGACTGAGAGTTAGAGACTGAGAGTTAGAGACTGAGAGTTAGAGACTGAGAGTTAGAGACTGAGAGTTAGAGACTGGATAGAACTGAGAGTTAGAGACTGAGTTAGAGACTGAATCAGAGACTGAGAGTTAGAGACTGAGAGTTAGAGACTGAGAGTTAGAGACGGAGAGTTAGAGACGGAGAGTTAGAGACGGAGAGTTAGAGACTGAGAGTTAGAGACTGAGAGTTAGAGACGGAGAGTTAGAGACAGAGAGTTAGAGACAGAGAGTTAGAGACTGAGAGTTAGAGACAGAGAGTTAGAGACAGAGAGTTAGAGACAGAGAGTTAGAGACTGAGAGTTAGAGACTGTTAGAGCCTAGTTAGAGACTGAGAGTTAGAGACTGAGAGTTAGAGACAGAGTTAGAGACTGAGAGTTAGAGACTGAGAGTTAGAGACTGAGAGTTAGAGACTGAGAGTTAGAGACTGAGAGTTAGAGACTGAGAGTTAGAGACTGAGAGTTAGAGACTGAGAGTTAGAGACAGAGTTAGAGACTGAGAGTTAGAGACTGAGTTAGAGACTGAGAGTTAGAGACTGAGAGTTAGAGACTGAGAGTTAGAGACTGAGAGTTAGAGACTGAGAGTTAGAGACTGAGAGTTAGAGACTGAGAGTTAGAGACTGAGAGTTAGAGACGGAGAGTTAGAGACGGAGAGTTAGAGACGGAGAGTTAGAGACGGAGAGTTAGAGACTGAGTTAGAGACTGAGAGTTAGAGACGGAGAGTTAGAGACTGAGAGTTAGAGACTGAGAGTTAGAGACTGAGAGTTAGAGACTGAGAGTTAGAGACTGAGTTAGAGACTGAGAGTTAGAGACAGAGAGTTAGAGACTGAGTTAGAGACAGAGATTAGATACAGAGAGATAGAGACTGAGAGTTAGAGACTGAGAGTTAGAGACTGAGAGTTAGAGACTGTTAGAGACTAAGTTAGAGACTGAGATTAGAGACAGAGCGGTAGAGACAGAGTTAGAGACGGAGAGTTAGAGACAGAGAGTTAGAGACGGAGAGTTAGAGACTGAGAGTTAGAGACTGAGAGTTAGAGACTGAGAGTTAGAGACTGAGAGTTAGAGACGGAGAGTTAGAGACGGAGAGTTAGAGACGGAGAGTTAGAGACTGAGAGTTAGAGACTGAGAGTTAGAGACTGAGAGTTAGAGACGGAGAGTTAGAGACGGAGAGTTAGAGACAGAGTTAGAGACTGAGAGTTAGAGACTGAGAGTTAGAGACGGAGAGTTAGAGACGGAGAGTTAGAGACTGAGAGTTAGAGACGGAGAGTTAGAGACGGAGAGTTAGAGACTGAGAGTTAGAGACAGAGTTAGAGACAGAGAGTTAGAGACTGAGAGTTAGAGACTGAGAGTTAGAGACTCTAGAGACTAAGTTAGAGACTGAGAGTTAGAGACTGAGTTAGAGACTGAGTCAGAGACTGAGAGTCAGAGCCTGAGAGTTAGAGACTGAGTTAGAGACTGATAGTTAGAGACAGAGCGGTAGAGACAGAGCGGTAGAGACAGAGCGTTAGAGACTGAGAGTTAGAGACTGAGAGTTAGAGACGGAGAGTTAGAGACGGAGAGTTAGAGACGGAGAGTTAGAGACGGAGAGTTAGAGACGGAGAGTTAGAGACTGAGTTAGAGACTGAGAGTTAGAGACTGAGAGTTAGAGACTGAGAGTTAGAGACAGAGTTAGAGACTGAGAGTTAGAGACTGAGAGTTAGAGACTGAGAGTTAGAGACTGAGAGTTAGAGACGGAGAGTTAGAGACGGAGAGTTAGAGACAGAGTTAGAGACAGAGAGTTAGAGAGAGTTAGAGACGAGAGTTAGAGACTGAGAGTTAGAGACAGAGTTAGAGACAGAGAGTTAGAGACGGAGAGTTAGAGACTGAGAGTTAGAGACTGAGAGTTAGAGACTGAGAGTTAGAGACTGAGTTAGAGACTGAGAGTTAGAGACTGAGTTAGAGACTGAGAGTTAGAGACTGAGAGTTAGAGACTGAGAGTTAGAGACTGAGAGTTAGAGACAGAGAGATAGAGACAGAGAGTTAGAGACAGAGAGTTAGAGACTGAGAGTTAGAGACTGAGAGTTAGAGACTGAGAGTTAGAGACTGAGAGTTAGAGACTGAGCGTTAGAGACAGAGAGTTAGAGACTGAGAGTTAGAGACGGAGAGTTAGAGACAGAGAGTTAGAGACTGAGAGTTAGAGACTGAGAGTTAGAGACTGAGAGTTAGAGACTGAGAGTTAGAGACTGAGAGTTAGAGACTGAGAGTTAGAGACTGAGAGTTTAGAGACAGAGATTTAGAGACTGAGAGTTAGAGACTGAGAGTTAGAGACTGAGTTAGAGACTGAGTTAGAGACTGAGAGTTAGAGACTGAGAGTTAGAGACTGAGAGTTAGAGACTGAGAGTTAGAGACTGAGAGTTAGAGACTGAGAGTTAGAGACAGAGTTAGAGACTGAGAGTTAGAGACTGAGAGTTAGAGACTGAGAGTTAGAGACTGAGAGTTAGAGACTGAGAGTTAGAGACTGAGAGTTAGAGACTGAGAGTTAGAGACTGAGAGTTAGAGACTGAGAGTTAGAGACCGAGAGTTAGAGACAGAGTTAGAGACGGAGAGTTAGAGACGGAGAGTTAGAGACTGAGAGTTAGAGACTGAGAGTTAGAGACTGAGAGTTAGAGACAGAGAGTTAGAGACTGAGAGTTAGAGACTGAGAGTTAGAGACTGAGAGTTAGAGACTGAGAGTTAGAGACTGAGAGTTAGAGACTGAGAGTTAGAGACTGAGAGTTAGAGACTGAGAGTTAGAGACAGAGAGTTAGAGACTGAGAGTTAGAGACTGAGAGTTAGAGACTGAGAGTTAGAGACTGAGAGTTAGAGACTGAGTTAGAGACAGAGAGTTAGAGACTGAGAGTTAGAGACGGAGAGTTAGAGACAGAGTTAGAGACTGAGAGTTAGAGACTGAGAGTTAGAGGAGTTAGAGACGGAGAGTTAGAGACTGAGAGTTAGAGACTGAGAGTTAGAGACGGAGAGTTAGAGACGGAGAGTTAGAGACGGAGAGTTAGAGACTGAGAGTTAGAGACGGAGAGTTAGAGACTGAGAGTTAGAGACGGAGAGTTAGAGACGGAGAGTTAGAGACTGAGAGTTAGAGACTGAGAGTTAGAGACTGAGAGTTAGAGACTGAGAGTTAGAGACTGAGAGTTAGAGACTGAGAGTTAGAGACGGAGAGTTAGAGACTGAGAGTTAGAGACGGAGAGTTAGAGACGGAGAGTTAGAGACGGAGAGTTAGAGACGGAGAGTTAGAGACGGAGAGTTAGAGACGGAGAGTTAGAGACTGAGTTAGAGACTGAGAGTTAGAGACGGAGAGTTAGAGACAGAGAGTTAGAGACTGAGAGTTAGAGACTGAGAGTTAGAGACAGAGTTAGAGACTGAGTTAGAGACTGAGAGTTAGAGACTGAGAGTTAGAGACTGAGAGTTAGAGACTGAGAGTTAGAGACTGGAGAGTTAGAGACGGAGAGTTAGAGACGGAGAGTTAGAGACGGAGAGTTAGAGACGGAGAGTTAGAGACGGAGAGTTAGAGACTGAGAGTTAGAGACGGAGAGTTAGAGACGGAGAGTTAGAGACGGAGAGTTAGAGACTGAGAGTTAGAGACGGAGAGTTAGAGACGGAGAGTTAGAGACAGAGTTAGAGACGGAGAGTTAGAGAGGGAGAGTTAGGCACTGAGAGTTAGAGACAGAGTTAGAGTCAGAGAGTTAGAGACTGAGTTAGTGACTGAGAGTTAGAGACTGTTAGAGACTAAGTTAGAGACTGAGAGTTAGAGACTGAGTTAGAGACTGAGTTAGAGACTGAGAGTTAGAGACTGAGAGTTAGAGACTGAGTTAGAGACTGATAGTTAGAGACAGAGCGGTAGAGACGGAGCGTTAGAGACGGAGAGTTAGAGACAGAGAGTTAGAGACGGAGAGTTAGAGACGGAGAGTTAGAGAGTGAGAGTTAGAGACTGAGAGTTAGAGACAGATAGTTAGAGACTGAGAGTTAGAGACGGAGAGTTAGAGACGGAGAGTTAGAGAAGGATAGTTAGAGACTGAGAAATAGAGACGGAGAGTTAGAGACGGAGAGTTAGAGACGGAGAGTTAGAGACGGAGAGTTAGAGACGGAGAGTTAGAGACGGAGAGATAGAGACGGAGAGTTAGAGACTGAGAGTTAGAGACTGAGAGTTAGAGACTGAGAGTTAGAGACTGAGTTAGAGACGAGTCAGAGACTGAGAGTTAGAGACAGAGTTAGAGACAGAGTTAGATACAGAGTTAGAGACAGAGTTAGAGAGAGAGTTAGAGAGAGAGTTAGAGACAGAGTTAGAGACTGCGAGTTAGAGACTGCGAGTTAGAGACTAAGTTAGAGACTGAGAGTTAGAGACTGAGTTAGAGACTGAGAGTTAGAGACAGAGAGTTAGAGACTGAGTTAGAGACAGAGAGATAGAGACAGAGAGATAGAGACAGAGAGATAGAGACAGAGAGTTAGAGACTGAGAGTTAGAGACTGAGAGTTAGAGACTGAGAGTTAGAGACTGAGATTTAGAGACTGAGAGTTAGAGACTGAGAGTTAGAGACTGAGATTTAGAGACAGAGATTTAGAGACAGAGTTAGAGACTGAGAGTTAGAAACTGAGAGTTAGAGACTGTTAGAGACTGAGAGTTAGAGACTGAGAGTTAGAGACTGAGAGTTAGAGACTGAGAGTTAGAGACTGAGAGTTAGAGACTGAGAGTTAGAGACTGAGAGTTAGAGAGGGAGAGTTAGGCACAGAGAGTTAGAGACAGAGAGTTAGAGACTGAGTTAGAGACAGAGAGTTAGAGACAGAGAGTTAGAGACAGAGAGTTAAAGACAGAGAGTTAGAGACTGAGAGTTAGAGACAGAGTTTGAGACTGAGAGTTTGAGACTGAGAGTTAGAGACTGAGAGTTAGAGACTGAGAGTTAGAGACTGAGAGTTAGAGACTAAGTTAGAGACTAAGTTAGAGACTGAGAGTTAGAGACTGAGTTAGAGACTGAGTTAGAGACTGAGTTAGAGACCGGGAGTTAGAGACTGAGATAGAGACTGAGTTAGAGACAGAGAGTTAGAGACAGAGAGTTAGAGACTGAGAGTTAGAGACTGAGAGTTAGAGACGGAGAGTTAGAGACGGAGAGTTAGAGACGGAGAGTTAGAGACGGAGAGTTGGAGACGGAGAGTTAGAGACTGAGTTAGTGACAGAGTTAGAGACTGTTAGAGACTGAGAGTTAGAACCTGAGTTAGAGACTGAGAGTTAGAGACTGAGAGTGAGAGACAGATTTAGAGACAGAGTTAGAGACTGAGAGTTAGAGACTGAGAGTTAGAGACTGAGAGTTAGAGACTAAGAGTTAGAGACTGAGAGTTAGAGACTGAGAGTTAGAGACTGAGAGTTAGAGACTGAGAGTTAGAGTCTGAGAGTTAGAGTCTGAGAGTTAGAGACTGAGAGTTAGAGACTGAGAGTTAGAGACTGAGAGTTAGAGACTAAGTTAGAGACTGAGTCAGAGACTGAGAGTCAGAGACTGAGAGTTATAGACTGAGAGTTATAGACTGAGAGTTATAGACTGAGAGTTAGAGACTGAGAGTTAGAGACTGTTAGAGACTGAGAGTTAGAGACTGAGTTAGAGACTGAATCAGAGACTGAGAGTTAGAGACTGAGTTAGAGACTGAGAGTTAGAGACGGAGAGTTAGAGACGGAGAGTTAGAGACGGAGAGTTAGAGACGGAGAGTTAGAGACGGAGAGTTAGAGAGGGAGAGTTAGGCACAGAGAGTTAGAGACAGAGAGTTAGAGACTGAGTTAGAGACAGAGAGTTAGAGACAGAGAGTTAAAGACAGAGAGTTAGAGACTGAGAGTTAGAGACTGTTAGAGCCTAAGTTAGAGACTGAGTTAGAGACTGAGAGTTAGAGACAGAGTTAGAGACTGAGAGTTAGAGACTGAGAGTTAGAGACTGAGAGTTAGAGACTGAGAGTTAGAGACTGAGAGTTAGAGACTGAGAGTTAGAGACTGAGAGTTAGAGACTGAGAGTTAGAGACAGAGTTAGAGACTGTTAGAGACTAAGTTAGAGACTGAGAGTTAGAGACTAAGAGTTAGAGACTGAGAGTTAGAGACTGAGAGTTAGAGACTGAGAGTTAGAGACTGAGAGTTAGAGACTGAGAGTTAGAGACAGAGCGGTAGAGACGGAGAGTTAGAGACGGAGAGTTAGAGACGGAGAGTTAGATACTGAGAGTTAGATACTGAGCGTTAGAGACGGAGAGTTACAGACTGAGAGTTAGAGACTGAGAGTTAGAGACTAAGTTAGAGACTGAGAGTTAGAGACTGAGTTAGAGATTGAGAGTTAGAGACAGAGAGTTAGAGACTGAGTTAGAGACAGAGAGATAGATACAGAGAGATAGAGACTGAGAGTTAGAGACTGAGAGTTAGAGACTGAGAGTTAGAGACTGTTAGAGACTAAGTTAGAGACTGAGTTAGAGACAGAGCGGTAGAGACAGAAAGTTAGAGACGGAGATTTAGAGACGGAGAGTTAGAGACGGAGAGTTAGAGACGGAGAGTTAGAGACGGAGAGTTAGAGACGGAGAGTTAGAGACGGAGAGTTAGAGACTGAGAGTTAGAGACGGAGAGTTAGAGACAGAGTTAGAGACGGAGAGTTAGAGACGGAGAGTTAGAGACGGAGAGTTAGAGACGGAGAGTTAGAGACGGAGAGTTAGAGACGGAGAGTTAGAGACAGAGTTAGAGACTGAGAGTTAGAGACTGAGAGTTAGAGACGGAGAGTTAGAGACGGAGAGTTAGAGACTGAGAGTTAGAGACGGAGAGTTAGAGAGGGAGAGTTAGGCACTGAGATTTAGAGACAGAGTTAGAGTCAGAGAGTTAGAGACTGAGTTAGTGACTGAGAGTTAGAGACTCTTAGAGACTAAGTTAGAGACTGAGAGTTAGAGACTGAGTTAGAGACTGAGTCAGAGACTGAGAGTCAGAGCCTGAGAGTTAGAGACTGAGTTAGAGACTGATAGTTAGAGACAGAGCGGTAGAGACAGAGCGGTAGAGACAGAGCGTTAGAGACTGAGAGTTAGAGACGGAGAGTTAGAGACGGAGAGTTAGAGACGGAGAGTTAGAGACGGAGAAATAGAGACGGAGAGTTAGAGACGGAGAGTTAGAGACTGAGTTAGAGACTGAGTTAGAGACTGAGAGTTAGAGACTGAGAGTTAGAGACTGAGTTAGAGACTGAGAGTTAGAGACTGAGAGTTAGAGACTGAGTTAGAGACTGAGAGTTAGAGACAGAGTTAGATACAGAGTTAGAGACAGAGTTAGAGAGAGAGTTAGAGAGAGAGTTAGAGAGAGAGTTAGAGAGAGAGTTAGAGAGAGAGTTAGAGAGAGAGTTAGAGAGAGAGTTAGAGACAGAGTTAGAGACTGCGAGTTAGAGACTGCGAGTTAGAGACTAAGTTAGAGACTGAGAGTTAGAGACTGAGTTAGAGACTGAGAGTTAGAGACTGAGAGTTAGAGACTGAGAGTTAGAGACTGAGTTAGAGACAGAGAGATAGAGACAGAGAGATAGAGACAGAGAGATAGAGACTGAGAGTTAGAGACTGAGAGTTAGAGACTGAGAGTTAGAGACTGAGAGTTAGAGACAGAGCGGTAGAGACAGAGCGGTAGAGACAGAGCGTTAGAGACGGAGAGTTAGAGACAGAGAGTTAGAGACGGAGAGTTAGAGACTGAGAGTTAGAGACTGAGAGTTAGAGACTGAGAGTTAGAGACTGAGAGTTAGAGACTGAGTTAGAGACTGAGATTTAGAGACAGAGATTTAGAGACAGAGTTAGAGACTGAGAGTTAGAGACTGTTAGAGACTAAGTTAGAGACTGAGAGTTAGAGACTGAGAGTTAGAGACTGAGAGTTAGAGACTGAGTTAGAGACTGAGTTAGAGACTGAGAGTTAGAGACTGAGAGTTAGAGACTGAGAGTTAGAGACTGAGCGTTAGAGACTGAGAGTTAGAGACTGAGAGTTTGAGACTGAGAGTTAGAGACTGAGAGTTAGAGACTGAGAGTTAGAGACTGAGAGTTAGAGACTGAGAGTTAGAGACTGAGAGTTAGAGACTGAGAGTTAGAGACAGAGTTAGAGACAGAGTTAGAGACAGAGTTAGAGACTGAGAGTTAGAGACTGAGAGTTAGAGACTGAGAGTTAGAGACTGAGAGTTAGAGACTGAGAGTTAGAGACTGAGAGTTAGAGACTGAGAGTTAGAGACTGAGAGTTAGAGACTGAGAGTCAGAGACTGAGTCAGAGACTGAGAGTCAGAGACTGAGAGTCAGAGACTGAGAGTCAGAGACTGAGAGTCAGAGACTGAGAGTCAGAGACTGAGAGTTAGAGACTGAGAGTTAGAGACTGAGAGTTAGAGACTGAGAGTTAGAGACTGTTAGAGACTGAGAGTTAGAGACTGAGTTAGAGACTGAGAGTTAGAGACGGAGAGTTAGAGACGGAGAGTTAGAGACGGAGAGTTAGAGACAGAGTTAGAGACGGAGAGTTAGAGACGGAGAGTTAGAGACAGAGTTAGAGACGGAGAGTTAGAGACGGAGAGTTAGAGACGGAGAGTTAGAGACGGAGAGTTAGAGACGGAGAGTTAGAGAGGGAGAGTTAGAGACAGAGAGTTAGAGACTGAGTTAGAGACAGAGAGTTAGAGACTGAGAGTTAGAGACTGAGAGTTAGAGACTGAGAGTTAGAGACTGAGAGTTAGAGACTGAGAGTTAGAGACTGAGAGTTAGAGACTGAGAGTTAGAGACAGAGAGTTAGAGACGGAGAGTTAGAGACGGAGAGTTAGAGACTGAGAGTTAGAGACGGAGAGTTAGAGACGGAGAGTTAGAGACGGAGAGTTAGAGACAGAGAGTTAGAGACTGAGTTAGAGACAGAGAGAGACAGAGAGTTAGAGACTGAGTTGGAGACTGAGGGTTAGAGACGGAGAGTTAGAGACGGAGAGTTAGAGACTGAGTTAGTGACTGAGAGTTAGAGACTGAGAGTTAGAGACTGAGAGTTAGAGACGGAGAGTTAGAGACGGAGAGTTAGAGACGGAGAGTTAGAGACGGAGAGTTAGAGACGGAGAGTTAGAGACGGAGAATTAGAGACGGAGAGTTAGAGACGGAGAGTTAGAGACAGAAAGTTAGAGACTGAGTTAGAGACAGAGAGAGACAGAGAGTTAGAGACTGAGTTGGAGACTGAGAGTTAGACACAGAGAGTTAGAGACGGAGAGTTAGAGACGGAGAGTTAGAGACTGAGTTAGTGACTGAGAGTTAGAGACTGAGAGTTAGAGTTAGAGACTGAGAGTTATAGACTGAGAGTTAGAGACTGAGAGTTAGAGACTGAGAGTTAGAGACGGAGAGTTAGAGACGGAGAGTTAGAGACGGAGAGTTAGAGACTGAGAGTTAGAGACTGAGAGTTAGAGACGGAGAGTTAGAGACGGAGAGTTAGAGACGGAGAGTTAGAGACAGAGAGTTAGAGACTGAGTTAGAGACAGAGAGAGACAGAGAGTTAGAGACTGAGTTGGAGACTGAGAGTTAGAGACTGCGAGTTAGAGACTGCGAGTTAGAGACAGAGCGGTAGAGACAGAGAGTTAGGGACAGAGAGTTAGAGATTGAGAGTTAGAGACGGAGAGTTAGAGACGGAGAGTTAGATACGGAGAGTTAGAGACTGAGAGTTAGAGACGGAGAGTTAGAGACGGAGAGTTAGGGACAGAGAGTTAGAGACAGAGAGTTAGAGACTGAGTTAGTGACTGAGAGTTAGAGACTGTTAGAGAGTAAGTTAGAGACTGAGAGATAGAGACTAAGTTAGAGACTGAGAGTTAGAGACCTAGTTAGAGACTGAGAGTTAGAGACAGAGAGTTAGAGACTGAGTTAGAGACAGAGAGATAGATACAGAGAGATAGAGACAGAGAGATAGAGAATGAGAGTTAGAGACTGAGAGTTAGAGACTGAGACTTAGAGACTGAGAGTTAGAGACTGAGAGTTAGAGACTGAGAGTTAGAGACTGAGAGTTAGAGACTGAGAGTTAGAGACAGAGTTAGAGACTGAGAGTTAGAGACTGTTAGAGACTAAGTTAGAGACTGAGTCAGAGACTGAGAGTTAGAGACTGAGAGTTAGAGACTGAGAGTTAGAGACTGAGTTAGAGACTGAGAGTTAGAGACGGAGAGTTAGAGATGGAGAGTTAGAGATGGAGAGTTAGAGACGGAGAGTTAGAGACAGAGATTTAGAGACTGTTAGAGACTGAGAGTTAGAGACTGAGTTAGAGACTGAGTTAGAGACTGAGTTAGAGACTGAGTTAGAGACTGAGTTAGAGACTGAGTTAGAGACTGAGAGTTAGAGACTGAGTTAGAGACAGAGAGATAGATACAGAGAGATGGAGACAGAGAGATAGAGACTGAGAGTTAGAGACTGAGAGTTAGAGACTGAGAGTTAGAGACGGAGAGTTAGAGACGGAGAGTTAGAGACGGAGAGTTAGAGACTGAGAGTTAGAGACGGAGAGTTAGAGATGGAGAGTTAGAGACGGAGAGTTAGAGACAGAAAGTTAGAGACAGAGAGATAGAGACAGAGAGATAGAGACTGAGAGTCAGAGACTGAGTTAGAGACTGAGAGTTAGAGACTGTTAGAGCCTAAGTTAGAGACTGAGAGTTAGAGACTGAGTTAGAGACTGAGACTTAGAGACTGAGTTAGAGACTGAGTTAGAGACTGAGTTAGAGACTGAGTTAGAGACTGAGAGTTAGAGACAGAGTTAGAGAGAGAGTTAGAGACAGAGTTAGAGACTGCGAGTTAGAGACTGCGAGTTAGAGACAGAGCGGTAGAGACAGAGAGTTAGGGACAGAGAGTTAGAGATGGAGAGTTAGAGACGGAGAGTTAGAGACGGAGAATTAGATACGGAGAGTTAGAGACTGAGAGTTAGAGACGGAGAGTTAGAGACGGAGAGTTAGAGACGGAGAGTTAGAGACAGAGTTAGAGACGGAGAGTTAGAGAGGGAGAGTTAGAGACAGAGAGTTAGAGACTGAGTTAGTGACTGAGAGTTAGAGACTGTTAGAGAGTAAGTTAGAGACTGAGAGTTAGAGACTGAGTTAGAGACTGAGAGTTAGAGACAGAGACTTAGAGACTGAGATTAGAGACTGAGAGTTAGAGACTGAGAGTTAGAGACAGAGTTAGAGACAGAGTTAGAGACTGAGAGTTAGAGACAGAGCGGTAGAGACAGAGAGTTAGAGACAGAGAGTTAGAGACGGAGAGTTAGAGACGGAGAGTTAGAGACGGAGAGTTAGAGACTGAGAGTTAGAGACGGAGAGTTAGAGACGGAGAGTTAGAGACTGAGAGTTAGAGACGGAGAGTTAGAGACAGAGAGTTAGAGACTGAGTTAGTGACTGAGAGTTAGAGACTGTTAGAGACTAAGTTAGAGACTGAGAGTTAGAGACTGAGTTAGAGACTGAGAGTTAGAGACTGAGTTAGAGACAGAGAGATAGATACAGAGAGATAGAGACAGAGAGTTAGAGACTGAGAGTTAGAGACTGAGAGTTAGAGACTGAGAGTTAGAGACTGAGAGTTAGAGACTGAGAGTTAGAGACTGAGAGTTAGAGACTGAGTTAGAGACAGAGTTAGAGACTGAGAGTTAGAGACTGAGAGTTAGAGACTGAGAGTTAGAGACTGAGAGTTAGAGACTGAGAGTTAGAGACTGAGAGTTAGAGACTGAGAGTTAGAGACTGAGAGTTAGAGACTGAGAGTTAGAGACAGAGCGGTAGAGACAGAGCGGTAGTGACAGAGAGTTAGAGACGGAGAGTTAGAGACGGAGAGTTAGATACTGAGAGTTAGAGTCCGAGTTAGAGACTGAGAGTTAGAGACAGAGAGTTAGAGACAAAGAGTTAGAGACGGAGCGTTAGAGACGGAGAGTTAGAGACGGAGAGTTAGAGACAGAAAGTTAGAGACTGAGATAGAGACAGAGAGATAGAGACAGAGAGTTAAAGACTGAGAGTTAGAGACAAAGAGTTAGAGACTAAGAGTTAGAGACTAAGGGTTAGAGACAGAGAGTTAGAGACAGAGAGTTAGAGACAGAGAGTTAGAGACAGAGAGTTAGAGACAGAGAGTTAGAGACTGAGAGTTAGAGACTGTTAGAGACTAAGTTAGAGACTGAGAGTTAGAGACTGAGTCAGAGACTGAGAGTTAGAGACTGAGAGTTAGAGACAGAGAGTTAGAGTCTGAGTTAGAGACAGAGCGGTAGAGACAGAGAGTTAAAGACTGAGAGTTAGAGACAAAGAGTTAGAGACTAAGAGTTAGAGACTAAGGGTTAGAGACAGAGAGTTAGAGACAGAGAGTTAGAGACAGAGAGTTAGAGACAGAGAGTTAGAGACAGAGAGATAGAGACTGAGAGTTAGAGACTGAGAGTTAGAGACTGAGAGTTAGAGACGGAGAGTTAGAGACGGAGAGTTAGAGACGGAGAGTTAGAGACTGAGAGTTAGAGACGGAGAGTTAGAGATGGAGAGTTAGAGACGGAGAGTTAGAGACAGAAAGTTAGAGACAGAGAGATAGAGACAGAGAGATAGAGACTGAGAGTCAGAGACTGAGTTAGAGACTGAGAGTTAGAGACTGTTAGAGCCTAAGTTAGAGACTGAGAGTTAGAGACTGAGTTAGAGACTGAGACTTAGAGACTGAGTTAGAGACTGAGTTAGAGACTGAGTTAGAGACTGAGTTAGAGACTGAGAGTTAGAGACAGAGTTAGAGAGAGAGTTAGAGACAGAGTTAGAGACTGCGAGTTAGAGACTGCGAGTTAGAGACAGAGCGGTAGAGACAGAGAGTTAGGGACAGAGAGTTAGAGATGGAGAGTTAGAGACAGAGAGTTAGAGACTGAGTTAGTGACTGAGAGTTAGAGACTGTTAGAGAGTAAGTTAGAGACTGAGAGTTAGAGACTGAGTTAGAGACTGAGAGTTAGAGACAGAGACTAAGAGACTGAGTTAGAGACTGAGAGTTAGAGACTGAGAGTTAGAGACAGAGTTAGAGACAGAGTTAGAGACTGCGAGTTAGAGACAGAGCGGTAGAGACAGAGAGTTAGGGACAGAGAGTTAGAGATGGAGAGTTAGAGACGGAGAGTTAGAGACGGAGAGTTAGAGACTGAGAGTTAGAGACGGAGAGTTAGAGACGGAGAGTTAGAGACTGAGAGTTAGAGACGGAGAGTTAGAGACAGAGAGTTAGAGACTGAGTTAGTGACTGAGAGTTAGAGACTGTTAGAGGGTAAGCTAGAGACTGAGAGTTAGAGACTAGAGTTAGAGACTGAGAGTTAGAGACTGAGTTAGAGACAGAGAGATAGATACAGAGAGATAGAGACAGAGAGATAGAGACTGAGAGTTAGAGACTGAGAGTTAGAGACTGAGAGTTAGAGACTGAGAGTTAGAGACTGAGAGTTAGAGACTGAGAGTTAGAGACTGAGTTAGAGACAGAGTTAGAGACTGAGAGTTAGAGACTGAGAGTTAGAGACTGAGAGTTAGAGACTGAGAGTTAGAGACTGAGAGTTAGAGACTGAGAGTTAGAGACTGAGAGTTAGAGACTGAGAGTTAGAGACTGAGAGTTAGAGACAGAGCGGTAGAACAGAGCGGTAGTGACAGAGAGTTAGAGACGGAGAGTTAGAGACGGAGAGTTAGATACTGAGAGTTAGAGTCCGAGTTAGAGACTGAGAGTTAGAGACAGAGAGTTAGAGACAAAGAGTTAGAGACGGAGCGTTAGAGACGGAGAGTTAGAGACGGAGAGTTAGAGACAGAAAGTTAGAGACTGAGATAGAGACAGAGAGATAGAGACAGAGAGTTAAAGACTGAGAGTTAGAGACAAAGAGTTAGAGACTAAGAGTTAGAGACTAAGGGTTAGAGACAGAGAGTTAGAGACAGAGAGTTAGAGACAGAGAGTTAGAGACAGAGAGTTAGAGACAGAGAGTTAGAGACTGAGAGTTAGAGACTGTTAGAGACTAAGTTAGAGACTGAGAGTTAGAGACTGAGTCAGAGACTGAGAGTTAGAGACTGAGAGTTAGAGACAGAGAGTTAGAGTCTGAGTTAGAGACAGAGCGGTAGAGACAGAGAGTTAAAGACTGAGAGTTAGAGACAAAGAGTTAGAGACTAAGAGTTAGAGACTAAGGGTTAGAGACAGAGAGTTAGAGACAGAGAGTTAGAGACAGAGAGTTAGAGACAGAGAGTTAGAGACAGAGAGATAGAGACTGAGAGTTAGAGACTGAGAGTTAGAGACTGAGAGTTAGAGACGGAGAGTTAGAGACGGAGAGTTAGAGACGGAAAGTTAGAGACTGAGAGTTAGAGACGGAGAGTTAGAGATGGAGAGTTAGAGACGGAGAGTTAGAGACAGAAAGTTAGAGACAGAGAGATAGAGACAGAGAGATAGAGACTGAGAGTCAGAGACTGAGTTAGAGACTGAGAGTTAGAGACTGTTAGAGCCTAAGTTAGAGACTGAGAGTTAGAGACTGAGTTAGAGACTGAGACTTAGAGACTGAGTTAGAGACTGAGTTAGAGACTGAGTTAGAGACTGAGTTAGAGACTGAGAGTTAGAGACAGAGTTAGAGAGAGAGTTAGAGACAGAGTTAGAGACTGCGAGTTAGAGACTGCGAGTTAGAGACAGAGCAGTAGAGACAGAGAGTTAGGGACAGAGAGTTAGAGATGGAGAGTTAGAGACGGAGAGTTAGAGACGGAGAATTAGATACGGAGAGTTAGAGACTGAGAGTTAGAGACGGAGAGTTAGAGACGGAGAGTTAGAGACGGAGAGTTAGAGACAGAGTTAGAGACGGAGAGTTAGAGAGGGAGAGTTAGAGACAGAGAGTTAGAGACTGAGTTAGTGACTGAGAGTTAGAGACTGTTAGAGAGTAAGTTAGAGACTGAGAGTTAGAGACTGAGTTAGAGACTGAGAGTTAGAGACAGAGACTTAGAGACTGAGTTAGAGACTGAGAGTTAGAGACTGAGAGTTAGAGACAGAGTTAGAGACAGAGTTAGAGACTGCGAGTTAGAGACAGAGCGGTAGAGACAGAGAGTTAGGGACAGAGAGTTAGAGATGGAGAGTTAGAGACGGAGAGTTAGAGACGGAGAGTTAGAGACTGAGAGTTAGAGACGGAGAGTTAGAGACGGAGAGTTAGAGACTGAGAGTTAGAGACGGAGAGTTAGAGACAGAGAGTTAGAGACTGAGTTAGTGACTGAGAGTTAGAGACTGTTAGAGGGTAAGCTAGAGACTGAGAGTTAGAGACTAAGTTAGAGACTGAGAGTTAGAGACTGAGTTAGAGACAGAGAGATAGATACAGAGAGATAGAGACAGAGAGATAGAGACTGAGAGTTAGAGACTGAGAGTTAGAGACTGAGAGTTAGAGACTGAGAGTTAGAGACTGAGAGTTAGAGACTGAGAGTTAGAGACTTTGAGTTAGAGACAGAGTTAGAGACTGAGAGTTAGAGACTGAGAGTTAGAGACTGAGAGTTAGAGACTGAGAGTTAGAGACTGAGAGTTAGAGACTGAGAGTTAGCGACTGAGAGTTAGAGACTGAGAGTTAGAGACTGAGAGTTAGAGACAGAGCGGTAGAGACAGAGCGGTAGTGACAGAGAGTTAGAGACGGAGAGTTAGAGACGGAGAGTTAGATACTGAGAGTTAGAGTCCGAGTTAGAGACTGAGAGTTAGAGACAGAGAGTTAGAGACAAAGAGTTAGAGACGGAGCGTTAGAGACGGAGAGTTAGAGACGGAGAGTTAGAGACAGAAAGTTAGAGACTGAGATAGAGACAGAGAGATAGAGACAGAGAGTTAAAGACTGAGAGTTAGAGACAAAGAGTTAGAGACTAAGAGTTAGAGACTAAGGGTTAGAGACAGAGAGTTAGAGACAGAGAGTTAGAGACAGAGAGTTAGAGACAGAGAGTTAGAGACAGAGAGTTAGAGACTGAGAGTTAGAGACTGTTAGAGACTAAGTTAGAGACTGAGAGTTAGAGACTGAGTCAGAGACTGAGAGTTAGAGACTGAGAGTTAGAGACAGAGAGTTAGAGTCTGAGTTAGAGACAGAGCGGTAGAGACAGAGAGTTAGAGACGGAGAGTTACTCACGTTAGCTGCTAGAAAGACTCACTGGCTGCTAGAAACACTCACTGGCTGCTAGAAACATTCACTGTAGCTGTTAGAAACACTCACTGGCTGCTAGAAAGACTCACTGGCTGCTAGAAACACTCACTGGCTTCTAGAAACACTCACTGTAGCTCCTAGAAACACTCACTGGCTGCTAGACATACTCACTGTAGCTACTAGAAACACTCACTGTAGCTCCTAGAAACACTCACTGGTTGCTTGAAACACTCAATGTAGCTGCTAGAAACACTCACTGGCTGCTAGAAACACTCACTGGCTGCTAGACACACTCACTGGCTGCTAGAAACACTCACTGGCTGATAGAAACACTCACTGGCTGCTTGAAACACTCACTGGCTGCTAGAAACACTCACTGGCTGTTAGAGACACTCACCAGCTGCTGGAAACACTCATTGTAGCTGTTAGAAACACTCACTGACTTCTAGAAACACTCACTTTAGCTGCTAGAAACACTCATTGGCTGCTAGAAACACTCACTGGCTGTTTGAAACACTCACTGGCTGCTACAAACAGTCACTGTAGCTAGTAGAAACACTCACTGGCTGCTAGAAACACTCACTGTAGCTGCTTGAAACACTCACTGGCTGCTAGAAACACTCACTGGCTGCTAGAAACACTCACTGGCTGCTAGAAACACTCACTGGCTGCTAGAAACACTCACTGGCTGCTTGAAACACTCACTGGCTGCTAGAAACACTCACTGGCTGTTAGAGACACTCACCAGCTGCTGGAAACACTCATTGTAGCTGTTAGAAACACTCACTGACTTCTAGAAACACTCACTTTAGCTGCTAGAAACACTCATTGGCTGCTAGAAACACTCACTGGCTGTTTGAAACACTCACTGGCTGCTAGAAACACTCAATGTAGCTGCTTGAAACACTCCCTGAGCTAGTAGAAACACTCACTGGCTGCTAGAAACACTCACTGGCTGCTAGAAACACTCACTGTAGCTGTTAGAAACACTCACTGGCTTCTAGAAACACTCACTGTAGCTGCTATAAACACTCACTGTAGCTGTTAGAAACACTCATTGGCTGCTAGAAACACTCACTGGCTGCTAGAAACACTCACTGGCTGCTAGAAACACTCACTGTAGCTGCTAGAAACACTCACTGGCTGCTAGAAACACTCACTGTAGCTGCTAGAAACACTCACTGTCGCTCCTAGAAACACTCACTGGCTGCTTGAAACACTCAGTGTAGCTGCTAGAAACACTCAATGGCTGCTAGAAACACTCACTGCCTGCTAGAAACACTCACTGTAGCTGCTAGAAACACTCACTGTAGCTGCTAGAAACACTCACTGTAGCTCCTAGAAACACTCACTGGCTGCTTGAAACACTCACTGTAGCTGCTAGAAACACTTACTGGCTGCTTGAAACACTCACTGAGCTAGTAGAAACACTCACTGGCTTCTAGAAACACTCACTGGCTGCTAGAAACACTCACTGGCTGCTAGAAACACTCACTGTAGCTCCTAGAAACACTCACTGGCTGCTAGAAACACTCACTGTCGGTCCTAGAAACACTCACTGGCTGCTACAAACAGTCACTGTAGCTAGTAGAAACACTCACTGGCTGCTAGAAACACTCACTGTAGCTGCTAGAAACACTCACTGGCTGCTAGAAACACTCACTGGCTGCTTGAAACACTCACTGGCTGCTAGAAACACTCACTGGCTGTTAGAGACACTGATCAGCTGCTGGAAACACTCATTGTAGCTGTTAGAAACACTCACTGACTTCTAGAAACACTCACTTTAGCTGCTAGAAACACTCATTGGCTGCTAGAAACACTCACTGGCTGCTTGAAACACTCAATGGCTGCTAGAAACATTCACTGTAGCTGTTAGAAACACTCACCGGCTGCTAGAAAGACTCACTGGCTGCTAGAAACACTCACTGGCTTCTAGAAACACTCACTGTAGCTCCTAGAAACACTCATTGGCTGCTAGACATACTCACTGTAGCTACTAGAAAAACTCACTGTAGCTCCTAGAAACACGCACTGGTTGCTTGAAACACTCAATGTAGCTGCTAGAAACACTCAATGTAGCTGCTTGAAACACTCACTGAGCTAGTAGAAACACTCACTGGCTGCTAGAAACACTCACTGTAGCTGCTAGAAACACTCTCTTGCTGCTAGAAATACTCACGTTAGCTGCTAGAAAGACTCACTGGCTGCTAGAAACACTCACTGGCTTCTAGAAACAATCAATCAATCAATCAATTTTATTTTATATAGCCCTTCTTACATCAGCTAATATCTCGAAGTGCTGTACAGAAACCCAGCCTAAAACCCCAAACAGCTAGTAATGCAGGTGTAGAAGCACGGTGGCTAGGAAAAACTCCCTAGAAAGGCGAAAACCTAGGAAGAAACCTAGAGAGGAACCAGGCTATGAGGGGTGGCCAGTCCTCTTCTGGCTGTGCCGGGTGAAGATTATAACAGAACCATGCCAAGATGTTCAAAAATGTTCATAAGTGACAAGCATGGTCAAATAATAATCAGGAATAAATCTCAGTTGGCTTTTCATAGCCGATCATTAAGAGTTGAAAACAGCAGGTCTGGGACAGGTAGGGGTTCCATAACCGCAGGCAGAACAGTTGAAACTGGAATAGCAGCAAGGCCAGGCGGACTGGGGACAGCAAGGAGTCACCACGGCCGGTAGTCCCGACGTATGGTCCTAGGTGCTCAGGTCTCTCAGTTGGCTTTTCATAGCCGATCATTAAGAGTTGAAAACAGCAGGTCTGGGACAGGTAGGGGTTTCGTAACCGCAGGCAGAACAGTTGAAACTGGAATAGCAGCAAGGCCAGGCGGACTGGGGACAACACTCTCTTGCTGCTAGAAATACTCACGTTAGCTGCTAGAAAGACTCACTGGCTGCTAGAAACACTCACTGGCTTCTAGAAACACTCACTGTAGCTCCTAGAAACACTCACTGGCTGCTAGAAACACTCACTGTAGCTGCTAGATAGACACTGTAGCTCCTAGAAACACTCACTGGCTGCTAGAAACACTCACTGGCTGCTAGAAACACTCACTGGCTGTTTGAAACACTCACTGGCTGCTAGAAACACTCACTGGCTGTTAGAGACACTCACCAGCTGCTGGAAACACTCATTGTAGCTGTTAGAAACACTCACTGACTTCTAGAAACACTCACTTTAGCTGCTAGAAACACTCATTGGCTGCTAGAAACACTCACTGGCTGCTTTAAACACTCACTGGCTGCTAGAAACATTCACTGTAGCTGTTAGAAACACTCACTGGCTGCTAGAAAGAATAACTGGCTGCTAGAAACACTCACTGGCTTCTAGAAACACTCACTGTAGCTCCTAGAAATACTCACTCGCTGCTAGACATACTCACTGTAGCTACTAGAAACACTCACTGTAGCTCCTAGAAACATGCACTGGTTGCTTGAAACACTCAATGTAGCTGCTAGAAACACTCAATCTAGCTGCTTGAAACACTCACTGAGCTAGTAGAAACACTCACTGGCTGCTAGAAACACTCGTTGTAGCTGCTAGAAACACTCACTTGCTGCTAGAAATATTCACGTTAGCTGATATAAAGACTCACTGGCTGCTAGAAACACTCACTGGCTTCTAGAAACACTCACTGTAGCTCCTAGAAACACTCACTGGCTGCTAGAAACACTCACTGTAGCTGCTAGATACACTCACTGTAGCTCCTAGAAACACTCACTGGCTGCTTGAAACACTCACTGTAGCTGCTAGAAACACTTACTGGCTGCTTGAAACACTCACTGAGCTAGTAGAAACACTCACTGGCTGCTATAAACACTCACTGGCTGCTAGAAACACTCATTGGCTGCTAGAAACACTCACTGGCTGCTAGAAACACTCACTGGCTGCTTGAAACACTCACTGGCTGCTAGAAACACTCACTGGCTGTTAGGTACACTCACCAGCTGCTGGAAACACTCATTGTAGCTGTTAGAAACACTCACTGACTTCTAGAAACACTCACTTTAGCTGCTAGAAACACTCACTGGCTGCTAGAAAGACTCACTGGCTGCTAGAAACACTCACTGGCTTCTAGAAACACTCACTGTAGCTCCTAGAAACACTCACTGGCTGCTAGACATACTCACTGTAGCTACTAGAAACACTCACTGTAGCTCCTAGAAACACGCATTGGTTGCTTGAAACACTCAATGTAGCTGCTAGAAACACTCAATCTAGCTGCTTGAAACACTCACTGAGCTAGTAGAAACACTCACTGGCTGCTAGAAACACTCACTGTAGCTGCTAGAAACACTCACTTGCTGCTAGAAATACTCACGTTAGCTGCTAGAAAGACTCACTGGCTGCTAGAAACACTCACTGGCTTCTAGAAACACTCGCTGTAGCTCCTAGAAACACTCACTGGCTGCTAGAAACACTCACTGTAGCTGCTAGATACACTCACTGTAGCTCCTAGAAACACTCACTGGTTGCTTGAAACACTCAATGTAGCTGCTAGAAACACTCACTCTAGCTGCTTGAAACACTCACTGAGCTAGTAGAAACACTCACTGGCTGCTAGAAACACTCATTGGATGCTAGAAACACTCACTGTAGCTCCTAGAAACACTCACTGGCTGCTAGAAACACTCACTGTAGGTCCTAGAAATACTCACTGGCTCCTAGAAACAGTCACTGTAGCTATATAAAACACTCACTTGCTGCAAGAAACACTCACTGTAGCTGCTAGAAACACTCATTGGCTGCTTGAAACACTCACTGTAGCTGTTAGAAACACTCACTGTAGCTGCTTGAAACACTCACTGTAGCTGCTAGAAACACTCACTGGCTGATAGAAACACTCATTGGCTGCTAGACATACTCACTGTAGCTGCTAGAAACACTCACTGTAGCTGCTAGAAACACTCACTGGCTGCTAGAAACACTCACTGGCTGCTAGAAACACTCACTGGCTGCTTGAAACACTCACTGGCTGCTTGAAACACTCACTGGCTGCTAGAAACACTTACTGGCTGCTAGAAACACAGTCTAGTATGTACCCAACACTCACTGGCTGCTAGAAACACTCACTGTAGCTGTTAGAAACACTCACTGTAGCTCCTAGAAACACTCACTGGCTGCTTGAAACACTCACTGTAGCTGCTAGAAACACTTACTGGCTGATTGAAACACTCACTGAGCTAGTAGAAACACTCACTGGCTGCTAGAAACACTCACTGGCTGCTAGCAACACTCACTGGCTGCTAGAAACACTCACTGTAGCTCCTTGAAACACTCACTGGCTGCTAGAAACACTCACTGTAGGTCCTAGAAATTCTCACTGGCTCCTAGAAACAGTCACTGTAACTATATGAAACACTCACTGGCTGCTAGAAAGACTCACTGTAGTTGCTAGAAACACTCATTGGCTGCTTGAAACACTCACTGTAGCTGTTAGAAATCCTCACTGTAGCTGCTTGAAACACTCATTGTAGCTGCTAGAAACACTCACTGGCTGCTAGAAACACTCACTGGCTGCTAGACATACTCACTTAGCTGCTAGAAACATTCACTGTAGCTGCTAGAAACACTCACTGGCTGCTAGAAACACTCACTGGCTGCTAGAAACACTCACTGGCTGCTAGAAACACTAACTGTAGCTGCTAGAAACACTCACTGGCTGCTAGAAACACTCACTGGCTACTAGAAACACTCACAGGCTGCTAGAAACACTCACTGGCTGCTAGAAACACTCACTGGCTGCTTGAAACACTCACTGGCTGCTAGAAACACTCATTGGCTGCTTGAAACACTTACTGGCTGCTAGAAACACAGTCTAGTATGTACCCAACACTCACTGGCTGCTAGAAACACTCACTGTAGCTGCTAGAAACACTCACTGTAGCTCCTAGAAACACTCACTGGCTGCTTGAACCACTCACTGAGCTAGTAGAAACACTCACTGTCTGCTAGAAACACTCACTGGCTGCTAGCAACACTCACTGGCTGCTAGAAACACTCACTGTAGCTCCTTGAAACACTCACTGGCTGCTAGAAACACTCACTGTAGGTCCTAGAAATACTCACTGGCTCCTAGAAACAGTCACTGTAGCTATATGAAACACCCACTGGCTGCTAGAAACACTCACTGTAGCTGCTAGAAACACGCATTGGCTGCTTGAAACACTCACTGTAGCTGTTAGAAACACTCACTGTAGCTGCTAGAAACACTCACTTGCTGCTAGAAACATTCACTGTAGCTGTTAGAAACACTCACTGGCTGCTAGAAAGACTAACTGGCTGCTAGAAACACTCACTGGCTTCTAGAAACACTCACTGTAGCTCCTAGAAATACTCACTTGCTGCTAGAAATACTCACGTTAGCTGATATAAAGACTCACTGGCTGCTAGAAACACTCACTGGCTTCTAGAAACACTCACTGTAGCTCCTAGAAACACTCACTGGCTGCTAGAAACATTCACTGTAGCTGCTAGATACACTCAGTGTAGCTCCTAGAAACACTCACTGGCTGCTTGAAACACTCACTGTAGCTGTTAGAAACACTCACTGGCTGCTAGAAAGACTAACTGGCTGCTAGAAACACTCACTGGCTTATAGAAACACTCACTGTAGCTCCTAGAAACACGCACTGGTTGCTTGAAACACTCAATGTAGCTGCTAGAAACACTCAATCTAGCTGCTTGAAACACTCACTGAGCTAGTAGAAACACTCACTGGCTGCTAGAAACACTCGTTGTAGCTGCTAGAAACACTCACTTGCTGCTAGAAATACTCACGTTAGCTGATATAAAGACTCACTGGCTGCTAGAAACACTCACTGGCTTCTAGAAACACTCACTGTAGCTCCTAGAAACACTCACTGGCTGCTAGAAACACTCACTGTAGCTGCTAGATACACTCACTGTAGCTCCTAGAAACACTCACTGGCTGCTTGAAACACTCACTGTAGCTGCTAGAAACACTTACTGGCTGCTTGAAACACTCACTGGCTGCTAGAAACACTCACTGGCTGCTTGAAACACTTACTGGCTGCTAGAAACACAGTCTAGTATGTACCCAACACTCACTGGCTGCTAGAAACACTCACTGTAGCTGCTAGAAACACTCACTGTAGCTCCTAGAAACACTCACTGGCTGCTTGAACCACTCACTGAGCTAGTAGAAACACTCACTGGCTGCTAGCAACACTCACTGGCTGCTAGAAACACTCACTGTAGCTCCTTGAAACACTCACTGGCTGCTAGAAACACTCACTGTAGGTCCTAGAAATACTCACTGGCTCCTAAAAACAGTCACTGTAGCTATATGAAACACCCACTGGCTGCTAGAAACACTCACTGTAGCTGCTAGAAACACGCATTGGCTGCTTGAAACACTCACTGTAGCTGTTAGAAACACTCACTGTAGCTGCTAGAAACACTCACTTGCTGCTAGAAACACTCACTGGCTGCTAGACATACTCACTGTAGCTGCTAGAAACACTCACTGTAGCTGCTAGAAACACTCACTGTAGCTGTTAGAAACACTCACTGGCTGCTAGAAACACTCACTGGCTGCTAGAAACACTCACTGTAGCTGCTACAAACACTCATTGGCTGCTAGAAACACTCACTGGCTGCTAGAAACACTCACTGGCTGCTAGAAACACTCACTGGCTGCTTGAAACACTCACTGGCTGCTAGAAACACTCACTGGCTGCTTGAAACACTTACTGGCTGCTAGAAACACAGTCTAGTATGTACCCAACACTCACTGGCTGCTAGAAACACTCACTGTAGCTGCTACAAACACTCACTGTAGCTCCTAGAAACACTCACTGGCTGCTTGAAACACTCACTGTAGCTGCTAGAAACACTTACTGGCTGCTTGAAACACTCACTGAGCTAGTAGAAACACTCACTGTCTGCTAGAAACACTCACTGGCTGCTAGCAACACTCACTGGCTGCTAGAAACACTTACTGGCTGCTAGAAACACAGTCTAGTATGTACCCAACACTCACTGGCTGCTAGAAACACTCACTGTAGCTGTTAGAAACACTCACTGTAGCTCCTAGAAACACTCACTGGCTGCTTGAAACACTCACTGTAGCTGCTAGAAACACTTACTGGCTGCTTGAAACACTCACTGAGCTAGTAGAAACACTCACTGGCTGCTAGAAACACTCACTGGCTGCTAGCAACACTCACTGGCTGCTAGAAACACTCACTGTAGCTCCTTGAAACACTCACTGGCTGCTAGAAACACTCACTGTAGGTCCTAGAAATTCTCACTGGCTCCTAGAAACAGTCACTGTAACTATATGAAACACTCACTGGCTGCTAGAAAGACTCACTGTAGTTGCTAGAAACACTCATTGGCTGCTTGAAACACTCACTGTAGCTGTTAGAAATCCTCACTGTAGCTGCTTGAAACACTCATTGTAGCTGCTAGAAACACTCACTGGCTGCTAGAAACACTCACTGGCTGCTAGACATACTCACTTAGCTGCTAGAAACATTCACTGTAGCTGCTAGAAACACTCACTGGCTGCTAGAAACACTCACTGGCTGCTAGAAACACTCACTGGCTGCTAGAAACACTAACTGTAGCTGCTAGAAACACTCACTGGCTGCTAGAAACACTCACTGGCTACTAGAAACACTCACAGGCTGCTAGAAACACTCACTGGCTGCTAGAAACACTCACTGGCTGCTTGAAACACTCACTGGCTGCTAGAAACACTCATTGGCTGCTTGAAACACTTACTGGCTGCTAGAAACACAGTCTAGTATGTACCCAACACTCACTGGCTGCTAGAAACACTCACTGTAGCTGCTAGAAACACTCACTGTAGCTCCTAGAAACACTCACTGGCTGCTTGAACCACTCACTGAGCTAGTAGAAACACTCACTGTCTGCTAGAAACACTCACTGGCTGCTAGCAACACTCACTGGCTGCTAGAAACACTCACTGTAGCTCCTTGAAACACTCACTGGCTGCTAGAAACACTCACTGTAGGTCCTAGAAATACTCACTGGCTCCTAGAAACAGTCACTGTAGCTATATGGAAACACCCACTGGCTGCTAGAAACACTCACTGTAGCTGCTAGAAACACGCATTGGCTGCTTGAAACACTCACTGTAGCTGTTAGAAACACTCACTGTAGCTGCTAGAAACACTCACTTGCTGCTAGAAACATTCACTGTAGCTGTTAGAAACACTCACTGGCTGCTAGAAAGACTAACTGGCTGCTAGAAACACTCACTGGCTTCTAGAAACACTCACTGTAGCTCCTAGAAATACTCACTTGCTGCTAGAAATACTCACGTTAGCTGATATAAAGACTCACTGGCTGCTAGAAACACTCACTGGCTTCTAGAAACACTCACTATAGCTCCTAGAAACACTCACTGGCTGCTAGAAACATTCACTGTAGCTGCTAGATACACTCAGTGTAGCTCCTAGAAACACTCACTGGCTGCTTGAAACACTCACTGTAGCTGTTAGAAACACTCACTGGCTGCTAGAAAGACTAACTGGCTGCTAGAAACACTCACTGGCTTCTAGAAACACTCACTGTAGCTCCTAGAAACACGCACTGGTTGCTTGAAACACTCAATGTAGCTGCTAGAAACACTCAATCTAGCTGCTTGAAACACTCACTGAGCTAGTAGAAACACTCACTGGCTGCTAGAAACACTCGTTGTAGCTGCTAGAAACACTCACTTGCTGCTAGAAATACTCACGTTAGCTGATATAAAGACTCACTGGCTGCTAGAAACACTCACTGGCTTCTAGAAACACTCACTGTAGCTCCTAGAAACACTCACTGGCTGCTAGAAACACTCACTGTAGCTGCTAGATACACTCACTGTAGCTCCTAGAAACACTCACTGGCTGCTTGAAACACTCACTGTAGCTGCTAGAAACACTTACTGGCTGCTTGAAACACTCACTGGCTGCTAGAAACACTCACTGGCTGCTTGAAACACTTACTGGCTGCTAGAAACACAGTCTAGTATGTACCCAACACTCACTGGCTGCTAGAAACACTCACTGTAGCTGCTAGAAACACTCACTGTAGCTCCTAGAAACACTCACTGGCTGCTTGAACCACTCACTGAGCTAGTAGAAACACTCACTGGCTGCTAGCAACACTCACTGGCTGCTAGAAACACTCACTGTAGCTCCTTGAAACACTCACTGGCTGCTAGAAACACTCACTGTAGGTCCTAGAAATACTCACTGGCTCCTAAAAACAGTCACTGTAGCTATATGAAACACCCACTGGCTGCTAGAAACACTCACTGTAGCTGCTAGAAACACGCATTGGCTGCTTGAAACACTCACTGTAGCTGTTAGAAACACTCACTGTAGCTGCTAGAAACACTCACTTGCTGCTAGAAACACTCACTGGCTGCTAGACATACTCACTGTAGCTGCTAGAAACACTCACTGTAGCTGCTAGAAACACTCACTGTATCTGTTAGAAACACTCACTGGCTGCTAGAAACACTCACTGGCTGCTAGAAACACTCACTGTAGCTGCTACAAACACTCATTGGCTGCTAGAAACACTCACTGGCTGCTAGAAACACTCACTGGCTGCTAGAAACACTCACTGGCTGCTTGAAACACTCACTGGCTGCTAGAAACACTCACTGGCTGCTTGAAACACTTACTGGCTGCTAGAAACACAGTCTAGTATGTACCCAACACTCACTGGCTGCTAGAAACACTCACTGTAGCTGCTACAAACACTCACTGTAGCTCCTAGAAACACTCACTGGCTGCTTGAAACACTCACTGTAGCTGCTAGAAACACTTACTGGCTGCTTGAAACACTCACTGAGCTAGTAGAAACACTCACTGTCTGCTAGAAACACTCACTGGCTGCTAGCAACACTCACTGGCTGCTAGAAACACTTACTGGCTGCTAGAAACACAGTCTAGTATGTACCCAACACTCACTGGCTGCTAGAAACACTCACTGTAGCTGCTAGAAACACTCACTGTAGCTCCTAGAAACACTCACTGGCTGCTTGAAACACTCACTGTAGCTGCTAGAAACACTTACTGGCTGCTTGAAACACTCACTGAGCTAGTAGAAACACTCACTGTAGCTCCTTGAAACACTCACTGACTGCTTGAAACACTCACTGTAGGTCCTAGAAATACTCACTGGCTCCTAGAAACAGTCACTGTAGCTATATGAAACACTCACTGGCTGCTAGAAACACTCACTGTAGCTGCTAGAAACACTCATTGGCTGCTTGAAACACTCACTGTAGCTGTTAGAAACACTCACTGTAGCTGCTTGAAACACTTACTGTAGCTGCTAGAAACACTCACTGGCTGCTAGAAACACTCACTGGATGCTAGACATACTCACTGTAGCTGCTAGAAACACTCACTGTAGCTGCTAGAAACACTCACTGTAGCTGCTAGAAACACTCACTGGCTGCTTGAAACACTCACTGGCTTCTAGAAACACTCACTGGCTGCTTGAAACACTTACTGGCTGCTAGAAACACAGTCTAGTATGTACCCAACACTCACTGGCTGCTAGAAACACTCACTGTAGCTGCTAGAAACACTCACTGTAGCTCCTAGAAACACTCACTGGCTGCTTGAAACACTCACTGTAGCTGCTAGAAACACTCACTGGCTGCTTGAAACACTCACTGGCTGCTAGAAACACTTTCTGGCTGCTTGAAACACTCACTGAGCTAGTAGAAACACTCACTGTAGCTGCTAGAAACACTCATTGGCTGCTTGAAACACTCACTGTAGCTGTTAGAAACACTCACTGTAGCTGCTTGAAACACTCACTGTAGCTGCTAGAAACACTCACTGGCTGCTAGAAACACTCACTGGATGCTAGACATACTCACTGTGGATGCTAGACATACTCACTGTAGCTGCTAGAAACACTCACTGTAGCTGCTAGAAACACTCACTGTAGCTGCTAGAAACACTCACTGGCTGCTTGAAACACTCACTGGCTGCTAGAAACACTTACTGGCTGCTAGAAACACAGTCTAGTATGTACCCAACACTCACTGGCTGCTAGAAACACTCACTGTAGCTGCTAGAAACACTCACTGTAGCTCCTAGAAACACTCACTGGCTGCTTGAAACACTCATTGTAGCTGCTAGAAACACTTACTGGCTGCTTGAAACACTCACTGAGCTAGTAGAAACACTCACTGTCTGCTAGAAACACTCACTGGCTGCTAGCAACACTCACTGGCTGCTAGAAACACTCACTGTAGGTCCTAGAAATACTCACTGGCTCCTAGAAGCAGTCACTGTAGCTATATGAAACACTCACTGGCTGCTAGAAACACTCACTGTAGCTGCTAGAAACACTCATTGGCTGCTTGAAACACTCACTGTAGCTGTTAGAAACACTCACTGTAGCTGCTTGAAACACTTACTGTAGCTGCTAGAAACACTCACTGGCTGCTAGAAACACTCACTGGATGCTAGACATACTCACTGTAGCTGCTAGAAACACTCACTGTAGCTGCTAGAAACACTCACTGTAGCTGCTAGAAACACTCACTGGCTGCTTGAAACACTCACTGGCTTCTAGAAACACTCACTGGCTGCTTGAAACACTTACTGGCTGCTAGAAACACAGTCTAGTATGTACCCAACACTCACTGGCTGCTAGAAACACTCACTGTAGCTGCTAGAAACACTCACTGTAGCTCCTAGAAACACTCACTGGCTGCTTGAAACACTCACTGTAGCTGCTAGAAACACACACTGGCTGCTTGAAACACTCACTGGCTGCTAGAAACACTTTCTGGCTGCTTGAAACACTCACTGAGCTAGTAGAAACACTCACTGTAGCTGCTAAAAACACTCATTGGCTGCTTGAAACACTCACTGTAGCTGTTAGAAACACTCACTGTAGCTGCTTGAAACACTCACTGTAGCTGCTAGAAACACTCACTGGCTGCTAGAAACACTCACTGGATGCTAGACATACTCACTGTGGATGCTAGACATACTCACTGTAGCTGCTAGAAACACTCACTGTAGCTGCTAGAAACACTCACTGTAACTGCTAGAAACACTCACTGGCTGCTTGAAACACTCACTGGCTGCTAGAAACACTTACTGGCTGCTAGAAACACAGTCTAGTATGTACCCAACACTCACTGGCTGCTAGAAACACTCACTGTAGCTGCTAGAAACACTCACTGTAGCTCCTAGAAACACTCACTGGCTGCTTGAAACACTCACTGTAGCTGCTAGAAACACTTACTGGCTGCTTGAAACACTCACTGAGCTAGTAGAAACACTCACTGTCTGCTAGAAACACTCACTGGCTGCTAGCAACACTCACTGGCTGCTAGAAACACTCACTGTAGCTCCTTGAAACAATCACTGGCTGCTAGAAACACTCACTGTAGGTCCTAGAAATACTCACTGGCTCCTAGAAACAGTCACTGTAGCTATATGAAACACTCACTGGCTGCTAGAAACACTCACTGTAGCTGCTAGAAACACTCATTGGCTGCTTGAAACACTCACTGTAGCTGTTAGAAACACTCACTGTAGCTGCTAGAAACACTCACTGGCTGCTTGAAACACTCACTGTAGCTGCTAGAAACACTTACTGGCTGCTTGAAACACTCACTGGCTGCTAGACATACTCACTGTAGCTGCTAGAAACACTCACTGTAGCTGCTAGAAACACTCACTGTAGCTGCTAGAAACACTCACTGGCTGCTAGAAACACTCACTGGCTGCTAGAAACACTCACTGTAGCTGCTACAAACACTCATTGGCTGCTAGAAACACTCACTGGCTGCTAGAAACACTCACTGGCTGCTAGTAACACTCACTGGCTGCTTGAAACACTCACTGGCTGCTAGAAACACTCACTGGCTGCTAGAAACACAGTCTAGTATGTACCCAACACTCACTGGCTGCTAGAAACACTCACTGTAGCTGCTACAAACACTCACTGTAGCTCCTAGAAACACTCACTGGCTGCTTGAAACACTCACTGTAGCTGCTAGAAACACTTACTGGCTGCTTGAAACACTCACTGAGCTAGTAGAAACACTCACTGTCTGCTAGAAACACTCACTGGCTGCTAGCAACAGTCACTGGCTGCTAGAAACACTCACTGTAGCTCCTTGAAACACTCACTGGCTGCTAGAAACACTCACTGTAGGTCCTAGAAATACTAACTGGCTCCTAGAAACAGTCACTGTAGCTATATGAAACACTCACTGGCTGCTAGAAACACTCACAGTAGCTGCTAGAAACACTCATTGGCTGCTTGAAACACTCACTGTAGATGTTAGAAACACTCACTGTAGCTGCTTGAAACACTCACTGTAGCTGCTAGAAACACTCACTGGCTGCTAGAAACACTCACTGGATGCTAGACATACTCACTGTAGCTGCTAGAAATACTCACTGTAGCTGCTAGAAACACTCACTGTAGCTGCTAGAAACACTCACTGGCTGCTTGAAACACTCACTGGCTGCTAGAAACACTCACTGGCTGCTTGAAACACTTACTGGCTGCTAGAAACACAGTCTAGTATGTACCCAACACTCACTGGCTGCTAGAAACACTCACTGTAGCTGCTAGAAACACTCACTGTAGCTCCTAGAAACACTCACTGGCTGCTTGAAACACTCAATGTAGCTGCTAGAAACACTCACTGGCTGCTTGAAACACTCACTGGCTGCTAGAATCACTCACTGGCTGCTAGCAACACTCACTGGCTGCTAGAAACACTCACTGTAGCTCCTTGAAACACTCACTGGCTGCTAGAAACACTCACTGTAGGTCCTAGAAATTCTCACTGGCTCCTAGAAACAGTCACTGTAGCTATATGAAACACTCACTGGCTGCTAGAAACACTCACTGTAGCTGCTAGAAACACTCATTGGCTGCTTGAAAAACTCACTGTAGCTGTTAGAAACACTCACTGTAGCTGCTTGAAACACTCACTGTAGCTGCTAGAAACACTCAATGGCTGCTAGAAACACTCACTGGATGCTAGACATACTCACTGTAGCTGCTAGAAACACTCACTGTAGCTGCTAGAAACACTCACTGTAGCTGCTAGAAACACTCACTGGCTGCTTGAAACACTCACTGGCTGCTAGAAACACTCACTGGCTGCTTGAAACACTTACTGGCTGCTAGAAACACAGTCTAGTATGTACCCAACACTCACTGGCTGCTAGAAACACTCACTGTAGCTGCTAGAAACACTCACTGTAGCTCCTAGAAACACTCACTGGCTGCTTGAAACACTCACTGTAGCTGCTAGAAACACTTACTGGCTGCTTGAAACACTCACTGAGCTAGTAGAAACACTCACTGTCTGCTAGAAACACTCACTGGCTGCTAGCAACACTAACTGGCTGCTAGAAACACTCACTGTAGCTCCTTGAAACACTCACTGGCTGCTAGAAACACTCACTGTAGGTCCTAGAAATTCTCACTGGCTCCTAGAAACAGTCACTGTAGCTATATGAAACACTCACTGGCTGCTAGAAACACTCACTGTAGCTGCTAGAAACACTCATTGGCTGCTTGAAAAACTCACTGTAGCTGTTAGAAACACTCACTGTAGCTGCTTGAAACACTCACTGTAGCTGCTAGAAACACTCAATGGCTGTTAGAAACACTCACTGGATGCTAGACATACTCACTGTAGCTGCTAGAAACACTCACTGTAGCTGCTAGAAACACTCACTGTAGCTGCTAGAAACACTCACTGGCTGCTTGAAACACTCACTGGCTGCTAGAAACACTCACTGGCTGCTTGAAACACTTACTGGCTGCTAGAAACACAGTCTAGTATGTACCCAACACTCACTGGCTGCTAGAAACACTCACTGTACCTGCTAGAAACACTCACTGTAGCTCCTAGAAACACTCACTGGCTGCTTGAAACACTCACGGTAGCTGCTAGAAACACTTACTGGCTGCTTGAAACACTCACTGAGCTAGTAGAAACACTCACTGTCTGCTAGAAACACTCACTGGCTGCTAGCAACACTCACTGGCTGCTAGAAACACTCACTGTAGCTCCTTGAAACAATCACTGGCTGCTAGAAACACTCACTGTAGGTCCTAGAAATACTCACTGGCTCCTAGAAACAGTCACTGTAGCTATATGAAACACTCACTGGCTGCTAGAAACACTCATTGGCTGCTTGAAACACTCACTGTAGCTGTTAGAAACACTCACTGTAGCTGCTTGAAACACTCACTGTAGCTGCTAGAAACACTCACTGGCTGCTAGAAACAGTCACTGGCTGCTAGATATACTCACTGTAGCTGCTAGAAACACTCACTGTAGCTGCTAGAAACACTCACTGTTGCTGCTAGAAACACTCACTGGCTGCTAGAAACACTCACTGGGCTAGTAGAAACACTCACTGGCTGCTAGAAACACTCACTGGCTGCTAGCAACACTCACTGGCTGCTAGAAACACTCACTGTAGCTCCTTGAAACACTCACTGGCTGCTAGAAACACTCACTGTAGGTCCTAGAAATACTCACTGGCTCCTAGAAACAGTCACTGTAACTATATGAAATACTCACTGGCTGCTAGAAACACTCACTCTAGTTGCTAGAAACACTCATTGGCTGCTTGAAACACTCACTGTAGCTGTTAGAAACACTCACTGTAGCTGCTTGAAACACTCATTGTAGCTGCTAGAAACACTCACTGGCTGCTAGAAACACTCACTGGCTGCTAGACATACTCACTGTAGCTGCTAGAAACATTCACTGTAGCTGCTAGAAACATTCACTGTAGCTGCTAGAAACACTCATTGTAGCTGCTAGAAACACTCACTGGCTGCTAGAAACACTCACTGGCTGCTAGACATACTCACTGTAGCTGCTAGAAACATTCACTGTAGCTGCTAGAAACACTCACTGGCTGCTAGAAACACTCACTGGCTGCTAGAAACACTCACTGGCTGCTAGAAACATTCACTGTAGCTGCTAGAAACACTCACTGGCTGCTAGAAACACTCACTGGCTGCTAGAAACACTCACTGGCTGCTAGAAACACTCACTGTAGCTGCTAGAAACACTCATTGGCTGCTAGAAACACTCACTGGCTGCTAGAAACACTCACTGGCTGCTAGAAACACTCACTGGCTGCTTGAAACACTTACTGGCTGCTAGAAACACAGTCTAGTATGTACCCAACACTCACTGGCTGCTAGAAACACTCACTTTAGCTGCTAGAAACACTCACTGTAGCTCCTAGAAACACTCACTGTCTGCTAGAAACACTCACTGGCTGCTAGCAACACTCACCGGCTGCTAGAAACACTCACTGTAGCTCCTTGAAACACTCACTGGCTGCTAGAAACACTCACTGTAGGTCCTAGAAATACTCACTGGCTCCTAGAAACAGTCACTGTAGCTATTTGAAACACTCACTGGCTGCTAGAAACACTCACTGTAGCTGCTAGAAACACTCACTGTAGCTCCTAGAAACACTCACTGGCTGCTTGAAACACTCACTGTAGCTGCTAGAAACACTTACTGGCTGCTTGAAACACTCACTGAGCTAGTAGAAACACTCACTGTCTGCTAGAAACACTCACTGGCTGCTAGCAACACTCACTGGCTGCTAGAAACACTCACTGTAGCTCCTTGAAACAATCACTGGCTAGTAGAAACACTCACTGTAGGTCCTAGAAATACTCACTGGCTCCTAGAAACAGTCACTGTAGCTATATGAAACACTCACTGGCTGCTAAAAAAACTCACTGTAGCTGCTAGAAACACTCATTGGCTGCTTGAAACACTCACTGTAGCTGCTAGAAACACTCACTGGCTGCTAGAAACACTCACTGGCTGCTAGACATACTCACTGTAGCTGCTAGAAACACTCACTGTAGCTGCTAGAAACACTCACTGTTGCTGCTAGAAACACTCACTGGCTGTTAGAAACACTCACTGGCTGCTAGCAACACTCACTGGCTGCTAGAAACACTCACTGTAGCTCCTTGAAACACTCACTGGCTGCTAGAAACACTCACTGTAGGTCCTAGAAATACTCACTGGCTCCTAGAAACAGTCACTGTAACTATATGAAACACTCACTGGCTGCTAGAAACACTCACTGTAGTTGCTAGAAACACTCATTGGCTGCTTGAAACACTCACTGTAGCTGTTAGAAACACTCACTGTAGCTGCTTGAAACACTCATTGTAGCTGCTAGAAACACTCACTGGCTGCTAGAAACACTCACTGGCTGCTAGACATACTCACTGTAGCTGCTAGAAACATTCACTGTAGCTGCTAGAAACACTCACTGGCTGCTAGAAACACTCACTGGATGCTAGACATACTCACTGTAGCTGCTAGAAACACTCACTGTAGCTGCTAGAAACACTCACTGTAGCTGCTAGAAACACTCACTGGCTGCTTGAAACACTCACTGGCTGCTAGAAACACTCACTGGCTGCTTGAAACACTTACTGGCTGCTAGAAACACAGTCTAGTATGTACCCAACACTCACTGGCTGCTAGAAACACTCACTGTAGCTGCTAGAAACACTCACTGTAGCTCCTAGAAACACTCACTGGCTGCTTGAAACACTCACTGTAGCTGCTAGAAACACTCACTGGCTGCTTGAAACACTCACTGAGCTAGTAGAAACACTCACTGTCTGCTAGAAACACTCACTGGCTGCTAGCAACACTCACTGGCTGCTAGAAACACTCACTGTAGCTCCTTGAAACAATCACTGGCTGCTAGAAACACTCACTGTAGGTCCTAGAAATACTCACTGGCTCCTAGAAACAGTCACTGTAGCTATATGAAACACTCACTGGCTGCTAGAAACACTCACTGTAGCTGCTAGAAACACTCATTGGCTGCTTGAAACACTCACTGTAGCTGTTAGAAACACTCTCTGTAGCTGCTTGAAACACTCACTGTAGCTGCTAGAAACACTCACTGGCTGCTAGAAACACTCACTGGCTGCTAGATATACTCACTGTAGCTGCTAGAAACACTCACTGTAGCTGCTAGAAACACTCACTGTTGCTGCTAGAAACACTCACTGGCTGCTAGAAACACTCACTGGGCTAGTAAAAACACTCACTGGCTGCTAGAAACACTCACTGGCTGCTAGCAACACTCACTGGCTGCTAGAAACACTCACTGTAGCTCCTTGAAACACTCACTGGCTGCTAGAAACACTCACTGTAGGTCCTAGAAATACTCACTGGCTCCTAGAAACAGTCACTGTAACTATATGAAACACTCACTGGCTGCTAGAAACACTCACTGTAGTTGCTAGAAACACTCATTGGCTGCTTGAAACACTCACTGTAGCTGTTAGAAACACTCACTGTAGCTGCTTGAAACACTCATTGTAGCTGCTAGAAACACTCACTGGCTGCTAGAAACACTCACTGGCTGCTAGACATACTCACTGTAGCTGCTAGAAACATTCACTGTAGCTGCTAGAAACACTCACTGGCTGCTAGAAACACTCACTGGCTGCTAGAAACACTCACTGGCTGCTAGAAACACTCACTGTAGCTGCTAGAAACACTCATTGGCTGCTAGAAACACTCACTGGCTGCTAGAAACACTCACTGGCTGCTAGAAACACTCACTGGCGGCTTGAAACACTTACTGGCTGCTAGAAACACAGTCTAGTATGTACCCAACACTCACTGGCTGCTAGAAACACTCACTTTAGCTGCTAGAAACACTCACTGTAGCTCCTAGAAACACTCACTGTCTGCTAGAAACACTCACTGGCTGCTAGCAACACTCACCGGCTGCTAGAAACACTCACTGTAGCTCCTTGAAACACTCACTGGCTGCTAGAAACACTCACTGTAGGTCCTAGAAATACTCACTGGCTCCTAGAAACAGTCACTGTAGCTATTTGAAACACTCACTGGCTGCTAGAAACACTCACTGTAGCTGCTAGAAACACTCACTGTAGCTCCTAGAAACACTCACTGGCTGCTTGAAACACTCACTGTAGCTGCTAGAAACACTTACTGGCTGCTTGAAACACTCACTGAGCTAGTAGAAACACTCACTGTCTGCTAGAAACACTCACTGGCTGCTAGCAACACTCACTGGCTGCTAGAAACACTCACTGTAGCTCCTTGAAACAATCACTGGCTAGTAGAAACACTCACTGTAGGTCCTAGAAATACTCACTGGCTCCTAGAAACAGTCACTGTAGCTATATGAAACACTCACTGGCTGCTAAAAAAACTCACTGTAGCTGCTAGAAACACTCATTGGCTGCTTGAAACACTCACTGTAGCTGTTAGAAACACTCACTGTAGCTGCTTGAAACACTCACTGTAGCTGCTAGAAACACTCACTGGCTGCAAGAAACACTCACTGGCTGCTAGACATACTCACTGTAGCTGCTAGAAACACTCACTGTAGCTGCTAGAAACACTCACTGTTGCTGCTAGAAACACTCACTGGCTGTTAGAAACACTCACTGGGCTAGTAGAAACACTCACTGGCTGCTAGAAACACTCACTGGCTGCTAGCAACACTCACTGGCTGCTAGAAACACTCACTGTAGCTCCTTGAAACACTCACTGGCTGCTAGAAACACTCACTGTAGGTCCTAGAAATACTCACTGGCTCCTAGAAACAGTCACTGTAACTATATGAAACACTCACTGGCTGCTAGAAACACTCACTGTAGTTGCTAGAAACACTCATTGGCTGCTTGAAACACTCACTGTAGCTGTTAGAAACACTCACTGTAGCTGCTTGAAACACTCATTGTAGCTGCTAGAAACACTCACTGGCTGCTAGAAACACTCACTGGCTGCTAGACATACTCACTGTAGCTGCTAGAAACATTCACTGTAGCTGCTAGAAACACTCACTGGCTGCTAGAAACACTCACTGGCTGCTAGAAACACTCACTGGCTGCTAGAAACACTCACTGTAGCTGCTAGAAACACTCATTGGCTGCTAGAAACACTCACTGGCTGCTAGAAACACTCACTGGCTGCTAGAAACACTCACTGGCTGCTAGAAACACTCACTGGCTGCTTGAAACACTCACTGGCTGCTAGAAACACTCACTGGCTGCTTGAAACACTTACTGGCTGCTAGAAACACAGTCTAGTATGTACCCAACACTCACTGGCTGCTAGAAACACTCACTTTAGCTGCTAGAAACACTCACTGTAGCTCCTAGAAACACTCACTGTCTGCTAGAAACACTCACTGGCTGCTAGCAACACTCACCGGCTGCTAGAAACACTCACTGTAGCTCCTTGAAACACTCACTGGCTGCTAGAAACACTCACTGTAGGTCCTAGAAATACTCACTGGCTCCTAGAAACAGTCACTGTAGCTATTTGAAACACTCACTGGCTGCTAGAAACACTCACTGTAGCTGCTAGAAACACGCATTGGCTGCTTGAAACACTCACTGTAGCTGTTAGAAACACTCACTGTAGCTGCTAGAAACACTCACTGGCTGCTAGAAACACAGTCTAGTATGTACCCAACACTCACTGGCTGCTAGAAACACTCACTGTAGCTGCTACAAACACTCACTGTAGCTCCTAGAAACACTCACTGGCTGCTTGAAACACTCACTGTAGCTGCTAGAAACACTTACTGGCTGCTTGAAACACTCACTGAGCTAGTAGAAACACTCACTGTCTGCTAGAAACACTCACTGGCTGCTAGCAACACTCACTGGCTGCTAGAAACACTCACTGTAGCTCCTTGAAACACTCACTGACTGCTAGAAACACTCACTGTAGGTCCTATAAATACTCACTGGCTCCTAGAAACAGTCACTGTAGCTATATGAAACACTCACTGGCTGCTAGAAACACTCAATGTAGCTGCTAGAAACACTCATTGGCTGCTTGAAACACTCACTGTAGCTGTTAGAAACACTCACTGTAGCTGCTTGAAACACTCACTGTAGCTGCTAGAAACACTCACTGGCTGCTAGAAACACTCACTGGATGCTAGACATACTCACTGTAGCTGCTAGAAACACTCACTGTAGCTGCTAGAAACACTCACTGTAGCTGCTAGAAACACTCACTGGCTGCTTGAAACACTCACTGGCTGCTAGAAACACTCACTGGCTGCTTGAAACACTTACTGGCTGCTAGAAACACAGTCTAGCATGTACCCAACACTCACTGGCTGCTAGAAACACTCACTGTAGCTGCTAGAAACACTCACTGTAGCTCCTAGAAACACTCACTGGCTGCTTGAAACACTCACTGTAGCTGCTAGAAACACTTACTGGCTGCTTGAAACACTCACTGGCTGCTAGACATACTCACTGTAGCTGCTAGAAACACTCACTGTAGCTGCTAGAAACACTCACTGTAGCTGCTAGAAACACTCACTGGCTGCTAGAAACACTCACTGGCTGCTAGAAACACTCACTGTAGCTGCTACAAACACTCATTGGCTGCTAGAAACACTCATTGGCTGCTAGAAACACTCACTGGCTGCTAGAAACACTCACTGGCTGCTAGAAACACTCACTGGCTGCTTGAAACACTCACTGGCTGCTTGAAACACTTACTGGCTGCTTGAAACACTTACTGGCTGCTAGAAACATAGTCTAGTATGTACCCAACACTCACTGGCTGCTAGAAACACTCACTGTAGCTGCTACAAACACTCACTGTAGCTCCTAGAAACACTCACTGGCTGCTTGAAACACTCACTGTCGCTGCTAGAAACACTTACTGGCTGCTTGAAACACTCACTGAGCTAGTAGAAACACTCACTGTCTGCTAGAAACACTCACTGGCTGCTAGCAACACTCACTGGCTGCTAGCAACACTCACTGGCTGCTAGAAACACTCACTGTAGCTGCTACAAACACTCACTGTAGCTCCTAGAAACACTCACTGGCTGCTTGAAACACTCACTGTAGCTGCTAGAAACACTTACTGGCTGCTTGAAACACTCACTGAGCTAGTAGAAACACTCACTGTCTGCTAGAAACACTCACTGGCTGCTAGCAACACTCACTGGCTGCTAGAAACACTCACTGTAGCTGCTACAAACACTCACTGTAGCTCCTAGAAACACTCACTGGCTGCTTGAAACACTCACTGTAGCTGCTAGAAACACTTACTGGCTGCTTGAAACACTCACTGAGCTAGTAGAAACACTCACCGGCTGCTAGAAACACTCACTGTAGCTCCTTGAAACACTCACTGGCTGCTAGAAACACTAACTGTAGGTCCTAGAAATACTCACTGGCTCCTAGAAACAGTCACTGTAGCTATATGAAACACTCACTGGCTGCTAGAAACACTCACTGTAGCTGCTAGAAACACTCATTGGCTGCTTGAAACACTCACTGTAGCTGTTAGAAACACTCACTGTAGCTGCTTGAAACACTCACTGTAGCTGCTAGAAACACTCACTGGCTGCTAGAAACACTCACTGGATGCTAGACATACTCACTGTAGCTGCTAGAAACACTCACTGTAGCTGCTAGAAACACTCACTGGCTGCTTGAAACACTCACTGGCTGCTAGATATACTCACTGTAGCTGCTAGAAACACTCACTGTAGCTGCTAGAAACACTCACTGTTGCTGCTAGAAACACTCACTGGCTGCTAGAAACACTCACTGGGCTAGTAGAAACACTCACTGGCTGCTAGAAACACTCACTGTAGCTCCTAGAAACACTCACTGTCTGCTAGAAACACTCACTGGCTGCTAGCAACACTCACTGGCTGCTAGAAACACTCACTGTAGCTCCTTGAAACAATCACTGGCTAGTAGAAACACTTACTGGCTGCTTGAAACACTCACTGAGCTAGTAGAAACACTCACCGGCTGCTAGAAACACTCACTGTAGCTCCTTGAAACACTCACTGGCTGCTAGAAACACTAACTGTAGGTCCTAGAAATACTCACTGGCTCCTAGAAACAGTCACTGTAGCTATATGAAACACTCACTGGCTGCTAGAAACACTCACTGTAGCTGCTAGAAACACTCATTGGCTGCTTGAAACACTCACTGTAGCTGTTAGAAACACTCACTGTAGCTGCTTGAAACACTCACTGTAGCTGCTAGAAACACTCACTGGCTGCTAGAAACACTCACTGGATGCTAGACATACTCACTGTAGCTGCTAGAAACACTCACTGTAGCTGCTAGAAACACTCACTGGCTGCTTGAAACACTCACTGGCTGCTAGATATACTCACTGTAGCTGCTAGAAACACTCACTGTAGCTGCTAGAAACACTCACTGTTGCTGCTAGAAACACTCACTGGCTGCTAGAAACACTCACTGGGCTAGTAGAAACACTCACTGGCTGCTAGAAACACTCACTGGCTGCTAGCAACACTCACTGGCTGCTAGAAACACTCACTGTAGCTCCTTGAAACACTCACTGGCTGCTAGAAACACTCACTGTAGGTCCTAGAAATACTCACTGGCTCCTAGAAACAGTCACTGTAACTATATGAAACACTCACTGGCTGCTAGAAACACTCACTGTAGTTGCTAGAAACACTCATTGGCTGCTTGAAACACTCACTGTAGCTGTTAGAAACACTCACTGTAGCTGCTTGAAACACTCATTGTAGCTGCTAGAAACACTCACTGGCTGCTAAAAACACTCACTGGCTGCTAGACATACTCACTGTAGCTGCTAGAAACATTCACTGTAGCTGCTAGAAACACTCACTGGCTGCTAGAAACACTCACTGGCTGCTAGAAACACTCACTGGCTGCTAGAAACACTCACTGTAGCTGCTAGAAACACTCATTGGCTGCTAGAAACACTCACTGGCTGCTAGAAACACTCACTGGCTGCTAGAAACACTCACTGGCTGCTTGAAACACTTACTGGCTGCTAGAAACACAGTCTAGTATGTACCCAACACTCACTGGCTGCTAGAAACACTCACTTTAGCTGCTAGAAACACTCACTGTAGCTCCTAGAAACACTCACTGTCTGCTAGAAACACTCACTGGCTGCTAGCAACACTCACCGGCTGCTAGAAACACTCACTGTAGCTCCTTGAAACACTCACTGGCTGCTAGAAACACTCACTGTAGGTCCTAGAAATACTCACTGGCTCCTAGAAACAGTCACTGTAGCTATTTGAAACACTCACTGGCTGCTAGAAACACTCACTGTAGCTGCTAGAAACACTCACTGTAGCTCCTAGAAACACTCACTGGCTGCTTGAAACACTCACTGTAGCTGCTAGAAACACTTACTGGCTGCTTGAAACACTCACTGAGCTAGTAGAAACACTCACTGTCTGCTAGAAACACTCACTGGCTGCTAGCAACACTCACTGGCTGCTAGAAACACTCACTGTAGCTCCTTGAAACAATCACTGGCTAGTAGAAACACTCACTGTAGGTCCTAGAAATACTCACTGGCTCCTAGAAACAGTCACTGTAGCTATATGAAACACTCACTGGCTGCTAAAAAAACTCACTGTAGCTGCTAGAAACACTCATTGGCTGCTTGAAACACTCACTGTAGCTGTTAGAAACACTCACTGTAGCTGCTTGAAACACTCACTGTAGCTGCTAGAAACACTCACTGGCTGCTAGAAACACTCACTGGCTGCTAGACATACTCACTCTAGCTGCTAGAAACACTCACTGTAGCTGCTAGAAACACTCACTGTTGCTGCTAGAAACACTCACTGGCTGCTAGAAACACTCACTGGGCTAGTAGAAACACTCACTGGCTGCTAGAAACACTCACTGGCTGCTAGCAACACTCACTGGCTGCTAGAAACACTCACTGTAGCTCCTTGAAACACTCACTGGCTGCTAGAAACACTCACTGTAGGTCCTAGAAATACTCACTGGCTCCTAGAAACAGTCACTGTAACTATATGAAACACTCACTGGCTGCTAGAAACACTCACTGTAGTTGCTAGAAACACTCATTGGCTGCTTGAAACACTCACTGTAGCTGTTAGAAACACTCACTGTAGCTGCTTGAAACACTCATTGTAGCTGCTAGAAACACTCACTGGCTGCTAGAAACACTCACTGGCTGCTAGACATACTCACTGTAGCTGCTAGAAACATTCACTGTAGCTGCTAGAAACACTCACTGGCTGCTAGAAACACTCACTGGCTGCTAGAAACACTCACTGGCTGCTAGAAACACTCACTGTAGCTGCTAGAAACACTCATTGGCTGCTAGAAACACTCACTGGCTGCTAGAAACACTCACTGGCTGCTAGAAACACTCACTGGCTGCTAGAAACACTCACTGGCTGCTTGAAACACTCACTGGCTGCTAGAAACACTCACTGGCTGCTTGAAACACTTACTGGCTGCTAGAAACACAGTCTAGTATGTACCCAACACTCACTGGCTGCTAGAAACACTCACTTTAGCTGCTAGAAACACTCACTGTAGCTCCTAGAAACACTCACTGTCTGCTAGAAACACTCACTGGCTGCTAGCAACACTCACCGGCTGCTAGAAACACTCACTGTAGCTCCTTGAAACACTCACTGGCTGCTAGAAACACTCACTGTAGGTCCTAGAAATACTCACTGGCTCCTAGAAACAGTCACTGTAGCTATTTGAAACACTCACTGGCTGCTAGAAACACTCACTGTAGCTGCTAGAAACACGCATTGGCTGCTTGAAACACTCACTGTAGCTGTTAGAAACACTCACTGTAGCTGCTAGAAACACTCACTGGCTGCTAGAAACACAGTCTAGTATGTACCCAACACTCACTGGCTGCTAGAAACACTCACTGTAGCTGCTACAAACACTCACTGTAGCTCCTAGAAACACTCACTGGCTGCTTGAAACACTCACTGTAGCTGCTAGAAACACTTACTGGCTGCTTGAAACACTCACTGAGCTAGTAGAAACACTCACTGTCTGCTAGAAACACTCACTGGCTGCTAGCAACACTCACTGGCTGCTAGAAACACTCACTGTAGCTCCTTGAAACACTCACTGACTGCTAGAAACACTCACTGTAGGTCCTATAAATACTCACTGGCTCCTAGAAACAGTCACTGTAGCTATATGAAACACTCACTGGCTGCTAGAAACACTCAATGTAGCTGCTAGAAACACTCATTGGCTGCTTGAAACACTCACTGTAGCTGTTAGAAACACTCACTGTAGCTGCTTGAAACACTCACTGTAGCTGCTAGAAACACTCACTGGCTGCTAGAAACACTCACTGGATGCTAGACATACTCACTGTAGCTGCTAGAAACACTCACTGTAGCTGCTAGAAACACTCACTGGCTGCTTGAAACACTCACTGGCTGCTAGAAACACTCACTGGCTGCTTGAAACACTTACTGGCTGCTAGAAACACAGTCTAGCATGTACCCAACACTCACTGGCTGCTAGAAACACTCACTGTAGCTGCTAGAAACACTCACTGTAGCTCCTAGAAACACTCACTGGCTGCTTGAAACACTCACTGTAGCTGCTAGAAACACTTACTGGCTGCTTGAAACACTCACTGGCTGCTAGACATACTCACTGTAGCTGCTAGAAACACTCACTGTAGCTGCTAGAAACACTCACTGTAGCTGCTAGAAACACTCACTGGCTGCTAGAAACACTCACTGGCTGCTAGAAACACTCACTGTAGCTGCTACAAACACTCATTGGCTGCTAGAAACACTCATTGGCTGCTAGAAACACTCACTGGCTGCTAGAAACACTCACTGGCTGCTAGAAACACTCACTGGCTGCTTGAAACACTCACTGGCTGCTTGAAACACTTACTGGCTGCTTGAAACACTTACTGGCTGCTAGAAACATAGTCTAGTATGTACCCAACACTCACTGGCTGCTAGAAACACTCACTGTAGCTGCTACAAACACTCACTGTAGCTCCTAGAAACACTCACTGGCTGCTTGAAACACTCACTGTCGCTGCTAGAAACACTTACTGGCTGCTTGAAACACTCACTGAGCTAGTAGAAACACTCACTGTCTGCTAGAAACACTCACTGGCTGCTAGCAACACTCACTGGCTGCTAGCAACACTCACTGGCTGCTAGAAACACTCACTGTAGCTCATTGAAACACTCACTGGCTGCTAGAAACACTAACTGTAGGTCCTAGAAATACTCACTGGCTCCTAGAAACAGTCACTGTAGCTATATGAAACACTCACTGGCTGCTAGAAACACTCACTGTAGCTGCTAGAAACACTCATTGGCTGCTTGAAACACTCACTGTAGCTGTTAGAAACACTCACTGTAGCTGCTTGAAACACTCACTGTAGCTGCTAGAAACACTCACTGGCTGCTAGAAACACTCACTGGATGCTAGACATACTCACTGTAGCTGCTAGAAACACTCACTGTAGCTGCTAGAAACACTCACTGGCTGCTTGAAACACTCACTGGCTGCTAGAAACACTCACTGGCTGCTTGAAACACTTACTGGCTGCTAGAAACACAGTCTAGTATGTACCCAACACTCACTGGCTGCTAGAAACACTCACTGTAGCTGCTACAAACACTCACTGTAGCTCCTAGAAACACTCACTGGCTGCTTGAAACACTCACTGTAGCTGCTAGAAACACTTACTGGCTGCTTGAAACACTCACTGAGCTAGTAGAAACACTCACTGTCTGCTAGAAACACTCACTGGCTGCTAGAAACACAGTCTAGTATGTACCCATTATGTTCTAGAACACATACAGTCTTGTATGTACCCATTATGTTCTAGAACACATACAGTCTAGTATGTACCCAGTATGTTCTAGAACACATACAGTCTAGTATGTACCCAGTATGTTCTAGAACACATACAGTCTAGTATGTACCCAGTATGTTCTAGAACACATACAGTCTAGTATGCACCCAGTATGTTCTAGAACACATACAGTCTAGTATGCACCCAGTATGTTCTAGAACACATACAGTCTAGTATGCACCCAGTATGTTCTAGAACACATACAGTCTAGTATGCACCCAGTATGTTCTAGAACACATACAGTCTAGTATGTACCCAGTATGTTCTAGAACACATACAGTATAGTATGTAGCCAGTATGTTCTAGAACACATACAGTCTAGTATGTACCCAGTATGTTCTAGAACACATACAGTCTAGTATGCAGCCAGTATGTTCTAGAACACATACAGTCTAGTATGTAGCCAGTATGTTCTAGAACACATACAGTCTAGTATGCACCCAGTATGTTCTAGAACACATACAGTCTAGTATGCACCCAGTATGTTTTAGAACACATACAGTCTAGTATGCCACCAGTATGTTCTAGAACACATACAGTCTAGTATGTACCCAGTATGTTCTAGAACACATACAGTCTAGTATGTAGCCAGTATGTTCTAGAACACATACAGTCTAGTATGCACCCAGTATGTTCTAGAACACATACAGTCTAGTATGCAGCCAGTATGTTCTAGAACACATACAGTCTAGTATGTACCCAGTATGTTCTAGAACACATACAGTCTAGTATGTAGCCAGTATGTTCTAGAACACATACAGTCTAGTATGCACCCAGTATGTTCTAGAACACATACAGTCTAGTATGCACCCAGTATGTTCTAGAACACATACAGTCTAGTATGCAGCCAGTATGTTCTAGAACACATACAGTCTAGTATGTACCCAGTATGTTCTAGAACACATACAGTCTAGTATGTAGCCAGTATGTTCTAGAACACATACAGTCTAGTATGTAGTCAGTATGTTCTAGAACACATACAGTCTAGTATGTAGCCAGTATGTTCAGCCATAAACAGCAAACAAAATAGTTGTTTCCTGTTCCTCCCCTGCTAACTGGGTTTAGCTGGGCTGACTCTTGGGATAATGGCCACATTACAGTTTTTGCATTGTGCCTTTTGAGTGTAGACGCTTGCTATGGTGCAGTAATACACTAATACACTGTATTTTAAAGTTAGACTGTGTTGCTTATTTAACCCTCTGTGTCTCTCCCTCTGTGCAGGATATGGCTTTGTGGACTTTGACAGCCCGACAGCAGCCCAGAAAGCTGTAGCCTCTCTCAAGGCCAGCGGAGTCCAGGCACAGATGGCCAAGGTACAGGTACTCACTGTGACAATGATGAGGATGATGGTGTTGTTGGTGATGGTGATAATTATGATGAGGGTGATGTTGAGGATGAAGAAGAGGATGAAGTTGAGGATGAGGATGAGGATGAGGATGAAGATGAGGATGAAGATGAGGGTGAGGATGAAGATGAGGATGAGGATGAAAATAAGGACGAAGACGAGGATGAAGGTGAAGATGATGATGAAGATGAGGAGGATGAGGATGATGATGAAGATGAGGAAGATGATGAGGATGAAGATGATGATGAGGGTGAAGCTGAGGATGAGGGTGAGGATGAAGATGAGGGTGAGGATGAAGATGAAGATGAAGATGAGGATAAGGGTCAAAATGAGGGTGAGGATGAATATGAGGATGAAGATGAGGATGAAGATGATGATGAAGATGATGAAGATGATGATGAGGATGAAGATGAATATGATAATGAGGATGAATATGAGGATGAGGATGAAGATGATGATGAAGATGAGGATGAGGATGAAGATGAGGTTGAGGATGAAAATGAGGATGATGATGAGGATGAAGATGAGGATGAGGATGAAGATGAAGGTCATGATGATGTTGGGGGGATGGGGGCTATATTCATATTCAGCTCTGAATTGGTGGAGAGAGAGAGAGACTGAATAGCCTGACTTCCTTATAGAACCATTAGCTCTGTATTGCCACATGCAACTTTTTAGCAAAGAGACAACAAGTGTAATTAAAAGAAGCTAGTCTTCAGGCGCTGTCGCTGGGCTCATTGAATTAAACAGTAGAGCAACTGAACAGCATTGCCATAACCCAGTCTTCCATTAAAACTTTTATTACAGTTAGGTGTTTTATTTCACAAACTGCTGCAAGGCCAGTCAGGAGTTAGTGGTCTGGTGAGCTGCTGCAAGGCCAGTCAGGAGTTAGTGGTCTGGTGAGTTGCTGCAAGGCCAGGCAGGAGTTAGTGGGCTGGTGAGCTGCTGCAAGGCCAGTCAGGAGTTAGTGGTCTGGTGAGTTGCTGCAAGGCCAGGCAGGAGTTAGTGGTCTGGTGAGTTGCTGCAAGGCCAGGCAGGAGTTAGTGGTCTGGTGAGTTGCTGCAAGGCCAGGCAGGAGTTAGTGGGCTGGTGAGCTGCTGTAAGGCCAGGCAGGAGTTAGTGGGCTGGGGAGCTGGTATTTATCATGTTCTGGTTTACATGACCTGAGGGAAGGAGTAAGAGAGAGAGGAGGAGGAGATGGGAAGAGAGAGAGAGAGAGAGAGAGAGAGAGAGAGAGAGAGAGAGAGAGAGAGAGAGAGAGAGAGAGAGAGAGAGAGAGAGAGAGAGAGAGAGAGAGAGAGAGAGAGAGAGAGAGAGAGAGAGAATGTTACTGGCCTGCTGTGCCACAGTCGTGTCTGTGGTATCTCTGGAAGGTCACACTCAGCACTGCTCCTCAGTGTGACGCAGTCACTGTCAGACACAGGCAGCAAACAGTAGCAAGGTAAACAGTCAGTCAGACAAAGGCAGCAAACAGCAACAAGGTGAAACAGCTTCAGATAATAGGTACCAGTGCATCACCCATGCCTCTCTCCCCCTCTCTCCTCTTCTCTCCTCTTCTCTCCCCCTCTCTCCTCCTCACTGCCCCTCTCTCCTCCTCTCGTCACTCCCCTATATCTTTCAGTGAAAAGGTGACTTGGTGTTCCATCTGGAGCATTATCCATTAACTCAGACATCTCAATCCTTTCCTTTCTCACACAACCTCGGTAAGATGGTGAGACGTGTTAGTTTGTTGGACATACACACAGTTTGACTAGAATAATCAGATCATTTTAATGATCCTCTCACCTTTGTTATATTCATTCCATAAGTAGTAGAACTGAGGAGAATAAACTATTCAGCCACTCTGTTAGTTCAAGACAATACAGTGGATACATTACAGTATTATTTATCTATGTAAACCTTCTCCTCTGTCCTGCCATGTGCTGGCTCAGCCCTCCCAGGTTATTAGACTGTAATGGTGATTAGAGGTGCAGCTGGAAGGCTGCTCTTAGATTAGATCCCTCTACACTAGGATTGCTTATTAAACACGTCCTGCATTCTCTCTCTCTCTCTCTCTCTCTCAATTCAATTTCAATTCAATTCAATTCAATTCAATTCAATTCAATTTAAGGGCTTTATTGGCATGGGAAACGTGTGTTAACATTGCCAAAGCAAGGGAAGTAGATAGTAAACAAAAGTGAAATAAACAATAAATATTAACAGTAAACATTACACTCAGAAGTTTCAAAAGAATAAAGACATTTCAAATGTCATATTATGTATATATACAGTGTTGTAACAATGTGCAAATAGTTAAAGTACAAATGGGAAAATAAATAAACATAAATATGGGTTGTATTTACAATGGTGTTTGTTCTTCACTGGTTGCCCTTTTACATTTACATTTACATTTTAGTCATTTAGCAGACGCTTTTATCCAGAGCGACTTACAGGAGCAATTAGGGTTAAGTGCCTTGCTCAAGGGCACATTTACGTCATTTAGCAGACGCTCTTATCCAGAGCGACTCACAAATTGGTGCGTTCACCCTATAGCCAGTGGGATAACCACTTTACAATTTTGGGGGGGTAGAAGGATTACTTTATCCTATCCCAGGTATTCCTTAAAGAGGTGGGGTTTCAAATGTCTCCGGAAGGTGGTGAGTGACTCCGCTGTCCTGGCGTCGTGAGGGGAGCTTGTTCCACCATTGGGGTGCCAGAGCAGCGAACAGTTTTGACTGGGCTGAGCGGGAACTATGCTTCCGCAGAGGAAGGGAGCCAGCAGGCCAGAGGTGGATGAACGCAATGCCCTCGTTTGGGTGTAGGGACTGATCAGAGCCCGAAGGTACAGAGGTGCCGTTCCCCTCACTGCTCCATAGGCAAGCACCATGGTCTTGTAGCGGATGCGAGCTTCAACTGGAAGCCAGTGGAGTGTGCGGAGGAGGGGGGTGACGTGAGAGAACTTGGGAAGGTTGAACACCAGACGGGCTGCGGCATTCTGGATGAGTTGTAGGGGTTTAATGGCACAGGCAGGGAGGCCAGCCAACAGCGAGTTGCAGTAGTCCAGACGGGAGATGACAAGTGCCTGGATTAGGACCTGTGCCGCTTCCTGTGTAAGGCAGGGTCGTACTCTCCGGATGTTGTAGAGCATGAACCTGCAGGAGCGGGTCACCGCCTTGATGTTGGCGGAGAACGACAGGGTGTTGTCCAGGGTCACGCCTAGGCTCTTCGCGCTCTGGGAGGAGGACACAGCGGAGTTGTCAACCGTGATGGCGAGATCATGGAACGGGCAGTCCTTCCCCGGGAGGAAGAGCAGCTCCGTCTTGCCAGGGTTCAGCTTGAGGTGGTGATCCGTCATCCATACTGATATGTCTGCCAGACATGCAGAGATGCGATTCGCCACCTGGTTATCAGAAGGGGGAAAGGAGAAGATTAGTTGTGTATCGTCAGCGTAGCAATGATAGGAGAGGCCATGTGAGGATATGACAGAGCCAAGTGACTTGGTGTATAGGGAGAAAAGGAGAGGGCCTAGAACTGAGCCCTGGGGGACACCAGTGGTGAGAGCACGTGGTGCGGAGACAGCTTCTCGCCACGCCACTTGGTAGGAGCGACCGGTCAGGTAGGACGCAATCCAGGAGTGAGCCGCGCCGGAGATGCCCAGCTCGGAGAGGGTGGAGAGGAGGATCTGATGGTTCACAGTATCAAAGGCAGCAGACAGGTCTAGAAGGACAAGAGCAGAGGAGAGAGAGTTAGCTTTAGCAGTGCGGAGAGCCTCCGTGACACAGAGAAGAGCAGTCTCAGTTGAATGACCAGTCCTGAAACCTGACTGGTTTGGATCAAGAAGGTCATTCTGAGAGAGATAGCAAGAGAGTTGGCTAAAGACGGCACGCTCAATAGTTTTGGAAAGAAAAGAAAGAAGGGATACTGGTCTGTAGTTGTTGACATCAGTGGGATCGAGTGTTGGTTTTTTTGAGAAGGGGAGCAACTCTCGCTCTCTTGAAGACGGAAGGGACATGGCCAGCGGTCAAGGATGAGTTGATCAGCGAGGTGAGGTAGGGGAGAAGGTCACCGGAGATGGTCTGGAGAAGAGAGGAGGGGATGGGGTCAAGCGGGCAGGTTGTTGGGCGGCCTGCAGTCACAAGTCGCAGGATTTTATCTGGAGAGAGAGGGGAGAAAGAAGTCAAAGCATAGGGTAGGGCAGTGTGAGTAGGACCAGCAGTGTCATTAGACTTAACAAACGAGGATCGGATGTCGTCAACCTTCTTTTCAAAGTGGTTGACGAAGTCATCCACAGAGAGAGAGGAGGGGGAGGATTCAGCAGAGAGGAAAATGTGGCAAAAGAGCTTCCTAGGGTTAGAGGCAGATGCTTGGAATTTAGAGTGGTAGAAAGTGGCCTTAGCAGCAGAAACAGATGAAGAAAATGTAGAGAGGAGGGAGTGAAAAGATGCCAGGTCGGCAGGGAGTTTAGTTTTCTTCCATTTCCGCTCCGCTGCCCGGAGCTCTGTTCTGTGAGCTCGCAATGAGTCATCAAGCCACGGAGCTGGAGGGGAGGACCGAGCCGGCCGGGAGGATAGGGGACACAGAGAGTCAAAGGATGCAGAAAGGGAGGAGAGGAGGGTTGAGGAGGCAGAATCAGGAGATTGGAGGGAGAAGGATTGAGCAGAGGGAAGAGATGATAGGATGGAAGAGGAGAGAGTAGTGGGAGAGAGAGAGCGAAGGTTGCTGCGGCGCATTACCATCTGTGTAGGGGCAGAGTGAGTAGTGTGGGAGGAGAGCGAGAGAGAAAAGGAAACAAAGTAGTGGTCGGAGACATGGAGGGGAGTTGCAGTGAGATTAGTAGAAGAGCAGCATCTAGTAAAGATGAGGTCAAGCGTATTGCCTGCCTTGTGAGTAGGGGGACGGTGAGAGGGTGAGGTCAAAAGAGGAGAGGAGTGGAAAGAAGGAGGCAGAGAGAAATGAGTCAAATGTGGACATAGGGAGGTTGAAATCCCCCAAAACTGTGAGGGTTGAGCCATCCTCAGGAAAGGAACTTATCAAGGCGTCAAGCTCATTGATGAACTCTCCAAGGGAACCTGGAGGGCGATAGATGACAAGGATATTAAGCTTAAATGGGCTAGTGACTGTGACAGCATGGAATTCAAATGAGGAGATAGACAGATGGGTTAGGGGAAAAATTGAGAATGTCCACTTGGGAGAGATGAGGATTCCTGTGCCACCACCCCTCTGACCAGATGCTCTCGGGGTATGCGAGAACACATGGTCAGACGAGGAGAGAGCAGTAGGAGTAGCAGTGTTTTCAGTGGTAATCCATGTTTCCGTCAGCGCCAGGAAGTCGAGGGACTGGAGATTAGCATAGGCTGGGATGAAGTCAGCTTTGTTGGCAGCAGAACGGCAGTTCCAGAGGCTGCCTGAGACCTGGAACTCCAGGTGTGGGGTGCGTGCAGGGACCACCAGGTTAGAGAGGCAGCAGCCACGCGGTGTGGGGCGTTTGTGTAGCCTGTGCAGAGAGGAGAGAACAGGGATAGGCAGAGGCATAGTTGACAGGCTGTAGCAAATGGCTACAATAATGCAGAGGAGGCAACAGGTCACAAATCTTGCAGCTGTGATGGCACACTGTGGTTTTTCACCCAGTAGATAAGGGAGTTTATCAAAATTGGGTTTGTTTTCGAATTCTTTGTGGATCGCTGTAATCTGAGGGAAATATGTGTCTCTAATATGGTCATACATTTGGCAGGAGGTTAGGAAGTGCAGCTCAGTTTCCACCTCATTTTGTGGGCAGTGTGCACATAGCCTGTCTTCTCTTGAGAGCCAGGTCTGCCTACGGCGGCCTTTCTCAATAGCAAGGCTATGGTCACTGAGTCTGTACATAGTCAAAGCTTTCCTTAAGTTTGGGTCAGTCACAGTGGTCAGGTATTCTGCCACTGTGTACTCTCTGTTTAGGGCCACATAGCATTCTAGTTTGCTCTGTTTTTTTGTTTGTTCTTTCCAATGTGTCAAGTAATTCTCTTTTTGTTTTCTCATGATTTGGTTGGGTCTAATTGTGTTGTTGTTGTTGTTGTTGTTGTCCTGGGGCTGTGCGGGGTCTGTTTGTGTTTGTGAACAGAGGCCCAGGACAAGCTTACTTAGGGGACTCTTCTCCAAGTTCATCTCCTTGTAGGTGATGGCTTTGTTATGGAAGGTTTGGGAATCGCTTCCTTTTAAGTGGTTATAGAATTTAACGGCTCTTTTCTGGATTTTGATAATTAGCGGGTATTGGCCTAATTCTGCTCTGCATGCATTATTTGGTGTTTTACGTTGTACACGGAGGATGTTTTTGCAGAATTCTGCATGCAGAGTCTCAATTTGGTGTTTGTCCCATTTTGTGAATTCTTGGTTGGTGAGCGGACCCCAGATCTCAGAACCATAAAGGGCAATGGGTTCTATAACTGATTCAAGTATTTTTAGCCAGATCCTAATTGGTATGTCAAATTTTATGTTCCTTTTGATGGCATAGAAGGCCCTTCTTGCCTTGTCTCTCAGATCGTTCACAGCTTTGTGGAAGTTATCTCTCTCTCTCTCTCTCTGTGTGTGTCCACTCCTCCCCCCGTATCTCGCTGACATCAGCGAGAACATTGATTCAGCTAGGCCAACTATATTTTATGTTGATTTTAAGGGATGGAGTGGATGGGTATTGCTATCTGTGACCTCTGTGTCAGCCACTATGACAGTATCAACAGCAGGAGTTGCTCTGCCTCCCACAGAGTCATTAGCAACAGTGCTGAGGACAGAGAGAGGGGAGAGGAAGAAAGGAGAGAGAGATAGGAGGAGGAGGGGGTACAGGCTCCAGCACATTAAATACTGACCTGACCTTGACCAGGGTTGCCTGTCACTGGCTGCATGTGACACCTCCGACCTGGTCCTGTCAAGGTTCCCATTAGAAGGTAATAGACTGTCAGTATTACATGGCCGTAGGGATATTATCAGCATGTCCTTTCCCTTGCGTCCTTTTTTCTTTTTCTCACTTCTTCCGTTCACAACATCATGCAGAACATTCACCCAAAACTGCTCTGTATTGTGTTGCCAACGTTTGGTGTGGTGTGGTCTCTGGCTCTGTTGCAGCCGGCCGCGACCGGGAGACTCATGGGCGGCGCACAATTGGCCCAGCGTTGTCCAGGGTAGGGGAGGGAATGGCCGGCAGGGATGTAGCTCAGTTGATAGAGCATGGCGTTTGCAACGCCAGGGTTGTGGGTTCAATTCCCACGGGGGGCCAGTATAAAAAAATATGTATTCACTAATTGTAAGTCGCTCTGGATAAGAGCGTCTGCTAAATGAGTCAAATGAAATGTAAATGTAATGTCTCTGGCGGGTTGATTGAAAACAGATGCCTCATCTTTTGTAGTGTGGTGGACTGACTGGGTGATGGCTGTTTGTGATGGTTGTTTAGTGATGGCTGTTTAGTGATGGCTGTTTAGAGCTGGCAGTTTAGAAATGGGTGTTTAGTGATGGATGTTTAGTGATGGATGTTTAGTGATGGATGTTTAGTGATGCCTGGAGTTAGTGATGGATGTTTAGAGATGGATGTTTAGTGATGGCTGGAGTTAGTGATGGATTAGCCTACTCTCCATGCAGCCTTTCACAGAATTATAAGGCTGCGTTGAGACAATGACTTATCAGTGACCCAAGTCCAGCTCATTTAATCCCTACCTATGCTTCAGCAAATGTACATTATCCTAGGGACATTGGAAGACACAATGTAAGTAACTTAATTTATGTCCCTCTTACTGCCCTGAATGCCTCTGCTGATCCTACAGCTATTGTATGCAGTGATCATACAGTGGGGAGAACAAGTATTTGATACACTGCCGATTTTGCAGGTTTTCCTACTTACAAAGCATGTACAGGTCTGTCATTTTTATCATAGGTACACTTCAACTGTGAGAGACGGAATCTAAAACAAAAATCCAGAAAATCACATTGTATGATTTTTAAGTAAATAATTTGCATTTTATTGCATGACATAAGTATTTGATCACCTACCAACCAGTAAGAATTCCGGCTCTCACAGACCTGTTAGTTTTTCTTTAAGAAGCCCTCCTGTTCTCCACTCATTACCTGTATTAACTGCACCTGTTTGAACTCGTTACCTGTATAAAAGACACCTGTCCACACACTCAATCAAACAGACTCCAACCTCTCCACAATGGCCAAGACCAGAGAGCTGTGTAAGGACATCAGGGATAAAATTGTAGACCTGCACAAGACTGGGATGGGCTACAGGACAATAGGCAAGCAGCTTGGTGAGAAGGCAACAACTGTTGGCGCAATTATTAGAAAATTGAAGAAGTTATAGATGACGGTCAATCACCCTCGGTCTGGGGCTCCATGCAAGATCTCACCTCGTGGGGCATCAATGATCATGAGGAAGGTGAGGGATCAGCCCAGAACTACACGGCAGGACCTGGTCAATGTCCTGAAGAGAGCTGGGACCACAGTCTCAAAGAAAACCATTAGTAACACACTACGCCATCATGGATTAAAATCCTGCAGCGCACGCAAGGTCCCCCTGCTCAAGCCAGCGCATATCCAGGCCCGTCTGAAGTTTACCAATGACCATCTGGATGATCCAGAGGAGGAATGGGAGAAGGTCATGTGGTCTGATGAGACAAAACTAGAGTTTTTTGGTCTAAACTCCACTCCCCGTGTTTGGAGGAAGAAGAAGGATGTGTACAACCCCAAGAACACCATCCCAACCGTGAAGCATGGAGGTGGAAACATCATTCTTTGGGGATGCTTTTCTGCAAAGGGGACAGGACAACTGCACCGTATTGAGGGGAGGATGGATGGGGCCATGTATCGCGAGATCTTGGCCAACATTCTCATTCCCTCAGTAAGAGCATTGAAGATGGGTCGTGGCTGGGTCTTCCAGCATGACAACGACCCGAAACACACAGCCAGGGCAACTAAGGAGTGGCTCCGTAAGAAGCATCTCAAGGTCCTGGAGTGGCCTAGCCAGTCTCCAGACCTGAACCCAATAGAAAGTCTTTGGAGGGAGCTGAAAGTCCGTATTGCCCAGCGACAGCCCCGAAACCTGAAGGATCTGGAGAAGGTCTGTATGGAGGAGTGGGCCAAAATCCCTGCTGCAGTGTGTGCAAACCTGGTCAAGACCTACAGGAAACATATGATCTCTGTAATTGCAAACAAAGGTTTCTGTACCAAATATTAAGTTCTGCTTTTATGATGTATCAAATACTTATATCATGCAATAAAAGGCAAATTAATTACTTAAAAATCATCCAATGTGATTTTCTGGATTTTTGTTTTAGATTCCGTCTCTCACAGTTGAAGTGTACCTATGATAAAAATTACAGACCTCTACATGCTTTGTAAGTAGGAAAACCTGCAAAATCGGCAGGGTATCAAATACTTGTTCTCCCCACTGTATGCCTATGAACCAAAGTAATACTGTTAGCACTGAGGTGGTGTGCTCTAGTAGGAAGTCCACTGTTTGCAGCTCACCCTGCACTAATAAAAATAACTCGAGCATGTCTACCTCTGCTAAGCTTCCCAGTAAAGCAAGAAAAATAATCAAGCCTCCCAGAAAAGTGTTAAAAATAGCCCACGTTAACATATGTAGCTTAAGAAACAAGGTTAATGAAATCAATATTTTGCAAGTAACAGATGACATTCATATTCTGACTATCTCTGAAACTCACTTAGATAATACCTTTGTTGATAGTGGTAGCAATACAAGGTTATAACATTTACAGAAAATATAGAAATGCCAATGGTGGAGGTGTTGCTGTTTATATTCAGAACCACATTCCTGTGAAGATTAGAGAGGATCTCATGTTAAAAACTGTTGAAGTAATATGGCTACAGGTTCATCTGCCTCAGCTAAAGCCCATTCTGGTGGGAAGCTGCTATAGACCACCAAGTGCTAACAGTCAGTATCTGGATAACATGTGTGAAATGTTTGATTTTGTATGTGATATCAATAGAGAGGTATACTTTCTGGGTGATTTAAATATTGACTGGCTTTCATCAGGCTTCAAACTGTAACTAGTGCCTGCAACCTGGTTCAGGTTATCAACCTACCAGGGTAGTTACAAACAGTACAGGAATGAAAACATCAACATGTATTGATCATATCTTTACTAATAATGCTGAAAATTGTTTGAAAGCAGTATCCAAATCCATCGGATGTAGTGATCACAACATAGTAGCCATATCTAGGAAAACCAAAGTTCCAAAGGCTGGGCCTAATATTGTGTATAAGAGCTCATACAATACGTTTTGTAGTGATTCCTATGTTGTTGATGTGAAGAATATTTGTTGGTTCGTGGTGTGTAATGACGAGCAACCAGACACTGCACTTGACACATTTATGAAATTGCTTATCCCAGTTACTAATAAGCATGCACCCATTAAGAAAATGACTGTAAAAACGGTTAAATCCCCGTGGATTGATGAGGAATTGAAACATTGTATGGTTGAGAGGGATGAGGCAAAAGAGATGACAAATAGGTCTGGCTGTACAACCAATTGGTGAACGTACTGCAAATTGAGAAATCATGTGACTAAACTGAATAAAAAGAAGTAGAAACTACACTATGAAACAAAGATAAATGACATAAAGAATTATAGTAAAAAGCTTTGGAGCACCTTAAATGAAATTCTGGGCATAAAGGCAAACTCCGCTCCATCATTCATTGAATCAAATGGCTCATTCATCACAAAACCCACTGATATTGCCAACTACTTTAATGATTTTTCCATTGGCAAGATTAGCAAACTTAGGCACGACATGCCAGTTACAAACGCTGACACTACACATCCAAGTATATCTGACAAAATTATGAAAGACAAGCGTTGTAATTTTGAATTCCGTAAAGTAAGTGTGGAAGAGGTGAATTTTATTTTGGGTCTATCAACAATGACAAGCCACCAGGGTCTGACAACTTGGATGGAAAATTACTGAGGATAATAGCAGATGATATTGCCAATCCTATTTGCCATATCTTCAACTTAAGCCTACTAGAAAGTGTGTGCCCTCAGGCCTGGAGTGAAGCAAAAGTTATTCCCCAACTTCACTGGCTCAAATAGCTGACCAATCAGCCTGTTACCAACCCTTAGCAAACTTTTGGAAAAAATTGTGTTTGACCAGATACATTTACGTCATTTAGCAGACGCTCTTATCCAGAGCGACTTACAAATTGGTGCATTCACCTTATGATAGCCAGAGGGACAACCACTTTACAAAAGTTTTTTTTTTTTTTTTTTGGGGGGGTAAGGGGGGGTAGAAGGATTACTTTATCCTATCCCAGGTATTCCTTAAAGAGGTGGGGTTTCAAGTGTCTCCGGAAGGTGGTGAGTGACTCCGCTGTCCTGGCGTCGTGAGGGAGCATGTTCCACCATTGCGGTGCCAGAGCAGCAAACAGTTTTGACTGAGCTGAGCGGGAACTGTGCTTCCGCAGAGGTAGGGGAGCCAGCAGGCCAGAGGTGGATGAACGCAATGCCCTCGTTTGGGTGTAGGGACTAATCAGAGCCTGAAGGCACGGAGGTGCCGTTCCCCTCACAGCTCCGTAGGCAAGCACCATGGTCTTGTAGCAGATGCGAGCTTCAACTGGAAACCAGTGGAGTGTGCGGAGGAGCGGGGGTGACGTGAGATAACTTGGGAAGGTTGAACACCAGACGGGCTGCGGCGTTCTGGATGAGTTGTAGGGGTTTAATGGCACAGGCAGGGAGCCCAGCCAACAGCGAGTTGCAGTAATCCAGACGGAAGATGACAAGTGCCTGGATTAGGACCTGTGCCGCTTCCTGTGTAAGGCAGGGTCGTACTCTGCAAATGTTGTAGAGCATGAACCTACAGGATCGGGTCACCGCCTTGATGTTAGCGGAGAACGACAGGGTGTTGTCCAGGGTCACGCCAAGGCTCTTTGCACTCTGGGAGCAGGACACAACAGAGTTGTCAACCGTGATGGCGAGATCATGGAACGGGCAGTCCTATCATAGTCTGTTGCTGGAATAACATATGTGTTATGGCTTTACACTCCTTGCAAAGACGTACCTGTCTAACATAACACAGAGGGTGTTCTTTAATGGAAGCCTCTCCAACAAAATCCAGGTAGAATCAGGAATTCCCCAGGTCAGCTGTCTAGGCCCCTTACTTTTTTCAATCTTTAGTAACGACATGCCACTGGCTTTGAGTAAAGCCAGTGTGTCTATGTATGCGGATGACTCAACACTATACATGTCAGCTACTACAGCGACTGAAATGACTGCAACACTTAACAAAGAGCTGCAGTTAGTTTCAGAATGAGTGGCAAGGAATAGGTTTGTCCTAAACATTTCAAAAACTAAAAGTATTGTATTTTACACAAATCATTCACTAAACCCTAAACCTCAACTAAATCTATTAATGAATAATGTGGAAATTGAGCAAGTTGAGGAGACTAAACTGCTTAGAGTAAACTGGATTGTTAACTGTCATGGTCAAAACATATTGATACAACAGTAGATAGGATGGGGAGAAGTCTGTCTATAATAAAGCGCTGCTCTGTATTCTTAACAGCACTATCAACAACGCAGGTCCTACAGGCCCTAGTTTGCTCCTGGACTACTGTTCAGTCGTGTGGTCAGGTGCCACAAAGAGGGACTTCTTGAAAACAGGGCAGCTCCCGGCTCAAAGTGGAGGAGAGATTGACTTCATCACTACTTGTATTTGTGAGAGGTATTGACATGTTGAATGCACCGAGCTGTCTGTTTGAACTACTGGCGCACAGCTCGGACATTCATGCATACCCCACAAGACATGCCACCAGAGGTCTCTTCACAGTCCCCAAGTCCAGAACAGACTGTGGGAGGCACACAGTACTTCATAGAGCCATGACTACATGGAACTCTATTCCACATCAAGTAACTCATGCCAGCAGTAAAATTAGATTTAAAAAATGGATAAAAATACATGTTATGGAACAGCAGGGACTATGAAGCAACAGAAACATAGACACATGTACAGTGGGGGAAAAAATTATTTAGTCAGCCACCAATTGTGCAAGTTCTGCCACTTAAAAAGATGAGAGAGGCCTGTAATTTTCATCATAGGTACACGTCAACTATGACAGACAAATTGAGAATTCTTTTTTTCTCCAGAAAATCACATTGTAGGATTTTTAATGAATTTATTTGCAAATTATGGTGGAAAATAAGTATTTGGTCACCTACAAACAAGCAATATTTCTGGCTCTCACAGACCTGTAACTTCTTCTTTAAGAGGCTCCTCTGTCCTCCACTCGTTACCTGTATTAATGGCACCTGTTTGAACTTGTTATCAGTATAAAAGACACCTGTCCACAACCTCAAACAGTCACACTCCAAACTCCACTATGGCCAAGACCAAAGAGCTCTCAAAGGACACCAGAAACAAAATTGTAGACCTGCACCAGGCTGGGAAGACTGAATCTGCAATAGGTAAGCAGCTTGGTTTGAAGAAATCAACTGTGGGAGCAATTATTAGGAAATGGGAGACATACAAGACCACTGATGAATCTCCCTCGATCTGGGGCTCCACGCAAGATCTCACCCTGTGGGGTCAAAATGATCACAAGAACGGTGAGCAAAAATCCCAGAACCACACGGGGGGACCTAGTGAATGACCTGCAGAGAGCTGGGACCAAAGTAACAAAGCCTACCATCAGTAACACACTACGCCGCCAGGGACTCAAATCCTGCAGTGCCAGACGTGTCCCCCTGCTAAAGCCAGTACATGTCCAGGCCCGTCTGAAGTTTGCTAGAGTGCATTTGGATGATCCAGAAGAGGATTGGGAGAATGTCATATGGTCAGATGAAACCAAAATATAACTTTTTGGTAAAAACTCAACTCGTCGTGTTTGGAGGACAAAGAATGCTGAGTTGCATCCAAAGAACACCATACCTACTGTGAAGCATGGTGGTGGAAACATCATGCTTTGGGGCTGTTTTTCTGCAAAGGGACCAGGACGACTGATCCGTGTAAAGGAAAGAATGAATGGGGCCATGTATCGTGAGATTTTGAGTGAAAACCTCCTTCCATCAGCAAGGGCATTGAAGATGAAACGTGGCTGGGTCTTTCAGCATGACAATGATCCCAAACACACCGCCCGGGCAACGAAGGAGTGGCTTCGTAAGAAGCATTTCAAGGTCCTGGAGTGGCCTAGCCAGTCTCCAGATCTCAACCCCATAGAGAATCTTTGGAGGGAGTTGAAAGTCCGTGTTGCCCAGCGACAGCCCCAAGACATCACTGCTCTAGAGGAGATCTGCATGGAGGAATGGGCCAAAATACCAGCAACAGTGTGTGAAAACCTTGTGAAGACTTACAGAAAATGTTTGACCTGTGTCATTGCCAACAAAGGGTATATAACAAAGTATTGAGAAACTTTTGTTATTGACCAAATACTTATTTTCCACCATAATTTGCAAATCAATTCATTACAAATCCTACAATGTGATTTTCTGGAAATTTTTTCTCTCATTTTGTCTGTCATAGTTGACGTGTATCTATGATGAAAATTACAGGCCTCTCTCATCTTTTTAAGTGGGAGAACTTGCACAATTGGTGGCTGACTAAATACTTTTTTTCCCCACTGTAAATGATAAAATAACACTATTTATGCATTATGATCATCAGATCAATTACTGCTGTCACTGAACAACAATGTGACGATATTCATACCCATTGACTTTTTCCACATTTTGTTATGTTACAACCTGAATTCAAAATGGGTTACATTGATTTTTTCCCCCACCAATCTACACACAATACCCCCATAATGACAAAGTGAAAACATGACAGTACAGAAATATCTAATTTACATAAAAAAATCATCAAGCTCTGTCAAGATGGTTGTTGATCATTTCTAGACAACCATTTTAGCGTCTTGCCATAGATTTCAAAGCCGATTTAAGTCAAAACTGTAACCAGGCTACTCAGGAACATTCAATGTTGTCTTCGTAAGCAACTCCAGTGTAGATTTGGCCTTGTGTTTTAGGTTATTGTCCTGCTGAAAGGTGAATTTGTCTCCCAGTGTCTGTTGGAAAGCAGACTGAACCAGGCTTTCCTTTAGGACTTTGCCTGTGCTTAGCTCCATTCTGTTTCTTTTTTATCCTGAAAGACTCCCCAGTCCTTAACGAATACAAGCATACCCATAACATGATGCCACCGCTATGCTTGAAAATATGGAGATTGGTACTCAGTAATGTGTTGTATTGGATTTGCCCCAAACATCACACTTCGTATTTAGGACAAAAAGTAAATTGCTTTGCCACTTTTTTTTTTTTTTTTTTTACAGTATTACTTCAGTGCTTTCTTGCAAACATGATTCATGTTTTGGAATATTTTATTCTGTACAGGCTTCCTTATTTTCACTCTGTCATTTAGGTTAGTATTGTGGAGTAACTACAATGTTGTTGATCAATCCTCAGTTTTCTCCTATCACAGCCATTAAACTCTGTGACTGTTTTAAAGTCACCATGGGGCTCATGGTGAAATCCCTGAGCGGTTTCCTTCCTCTCCGGCAGTTGAGATAGGAAGGACGCCTGTGTCTTTGTAGTGTGATGAGGTGATGTTGAAGGAGTCAGTCACAGGAGGGTAAATCACAGAATAACAGGCTTTATTCCGCAATTACAGAGTTACGCAGTAATGCGTCAAAAAACACTCCAGTGCGCAAAACTGTTTTGCGCACTGGAAAATACAAGGCACACAGGGAAATATCCCGGTGATACAAAATACACGGAGCTCCACCGAGCTTCACTATACTCCACAATAAACAATCAGATACAAAGACAAGGGGGCAGAGGGAACACTTATACAGATACTGATGAGGGGATATGAACCAGGTGTGTGTAATAAACCAGACAAAACAAATGGAATGATGAGATGAGGAGCGGCAGTGGCTAGAAGGCCGGTGACGACGAACGCCAAAGCCTGCCCGAACAAGGAGATGAGACAGCCTCGGAGGAAGTCGTGACATGTAGTGACTGGGTGTCTAGCTACACCATCCAAAGTGTAATTAATAACTTCACCATGCTCAAAGGGATATTCAATGTCTGCTTTTTTTATTTTTACCCATCTACCAATAGGTGCCCTTCTTTGCAAGGCATTGGAAAACCTCCCTGATCTTTGTGGTTGAATATGTGTTTGAAATTGGGACCCCACAGATAATTGTATGTGTGGGGTACAGAGATGAGGTAGTCATTCAAAAATCATGTTAAACACTATTGTTGCACACAGAGTGATTCCATGCAACTTACTATGTTGCTGGTAAAGCACATTTTTACTCCTGAACTTATTTAGGGTTGCCATAACAAATGTGTTGAATACTTATTGACTAATTCATTTGTAAAAATTTCGAAATCATAATTACACTTTGACATTATGGGGTATTGTCTGTAGGCCAGTAAAAAAAAAATCTCTATTTAACGGGATCGGTGCCCGTATATGGGATGGTTGAGGTAACGTGCGCTAATGTGATTAGCGTGACTGTTGTAAGTAACAGCAAACATTCCAGGATTAGAGATGGCTGTTTAGTGATGGCTGGAGTTAGTGATGGCTGTTTAGTGATGTCTGGAGTTAATGATGGCTGGAGTTAGTGATGGCTGTTTAGTGATGACTGGAGTTAGTGATGGCTGAAGTTAGCGATGGCTGTTTAGTGATGGCTGTTTAGTGATGGCTGGAGTTAGATATGGCTGGAGTTAGTGATGGATGGAAAACATAAAGGAGATGTATTGCCACATCATGAAACATCTCTATCTCTCTCTCTCTCTCTCTCTCTCTCTCTCTCTTTCTGTCTAATTTCAGACATGAAATGGATCTAGCCTTGGAAAACATAATCAGTTCACTTGATCTGCCGTTGTATTGTGCAACAATCCCCTGGTCTGTATCTATTACTGCAACTCGCTGTTGGCTGGGCTCCCTGCCTGTGCCATTAAACCCCTACAACTCATCCAGAATGCCGCAGCCCGTCTGGTGTTCAACCTTCCCAAGTTCTCTCACATCACCCCCCTCCTCCGCACACTCCACTGGCTTCCAGTTGAAGCTCGCATCCGTTACAAGACCATGGTGCTTGCCTATGGAGCAGTGAGGGGAACGGCACCTCCGTACCTTCAGGCTCTGATCAGTCCCTACACCCAAACGAGGGCATTGCGTTCATCCACCTCTGGCCTGCTGGCTCCCCTTCCTCTGCGGAAGCATAGTTCCCGCTCAGCCCAGTCAAAACTGTTCGCTGCTCTGGCACCCCAATGGTGGAACAAGCTCCCTCACAACGCCAGGACAGCGGAGTCACTCACCACCTTCCGGAGACATTTGAAACCCCACCTCTTTAAGGAATACCTGGGATAGGATAAAGTAATCCTGGTTATCCCACTGGCTATAGGGTGAATGCACCAATTTGTAAGTCGCTCTGGATAAGAGCGTCTGCTAAATGACGTAAATGTAAATGTAAATGTATCTGTTTACAACCCAACCTCAGGGAATACAGCCCACAGATTGATTTCCTTTCTTGCAGTTTGCAAGCATTGTTGTACCAGTTTAGCTGCCGTGTTTATGGAACTATTAACCCCCATCTCTCCACTGTAGCTGGCCGTTTACATGTATAGCTGTACCAGTTTAGCTGCCATATTTATGGAACTATTAACCCTCAGCTCTGGCACTGTCCAGACAATGTGTTCTATCTTCATGTCTGGCCAGAGGTAAATGGACAGGTGAAATTGAGATAATGGGAGAAGATGAGGTTGGTGGGTTTGTGTGCTTCAGAGGGGAGGACAGGTCCCAAATTAATTATGGGCAATGTAGTCTGAATGTGAGTAACTCCAAGCCTCCAAATCTCATTAGGCCTGCATTAGCAGCTGTGTGGGAGAAGAGATGGCTTTTAGTGGGGACCACTCAGACACAGCCTCTCAAACCAGCCTCATTCACTCAGCCCAGTGAGGAAACACAGGGACCTATGAATGGGTTGGGATGGGCTGGGCCTGGAGTGGGGCAGACAGAGACAGAAAGGCCAGAATCAGCCAGACAGAGACAGAAAAACAGCCAGAGTCAGACAGACAGAGACAGAAAGACAGCTAGAGTCAGACAGACAAAGACAGAAAGACAGCCAGAGTCATACAGACAAAGACAGAAAGACAGCCAGAGTCAGACAGACAGAGACAGAAAGACAGCCAGAGTCAGACAGACAGAGACAGAATGACAGCCACAGTCTGTCAGACAGAGATGGAAAGACAGCCAGAGTCAGAAAGACAGAGACAGAAAGACAGCCAGCCAGAGTCAACCAGACAGAGACAGCCAGAGTCAGCCAGACAGAGACAGAAAGACAGCCAGAGTCAGCCAGACAGAGGCAGAAAGACAGCCAGAGTCAAACAGACAGAGACAGAATGACAGCCAGATTAAGCCAGAAAGAGACAGAGAGACAGCCAGAGTCAGACAGACAGAGACAGAAAGACAGCCAAAGTCAGCCAGACAGAGACAGAAAGACAGCCAGAGTCAGACAGACAGAGACAGAAAGACAGCCAGATTAAGCCAGAAAGAGACAGAGAGACAGCCAGAGTCAGACAGAGACAGAAAGACAGCCAGAGTCAGACAGACAGAGACAGAAAGACAGCCAGAGTCAGACAGACAGAATGACAGAATGACAGTCAGAGTCAGACAGAGACAGAAAGACAGCCAGAGTCAGCCAGACAGAGACAGAAAGACAGCCAGTGTCAGCCAGACAGAGACAGAAAGACAGCCAGTTTAAGCCAGACAGAGACAGAAAGACAGCCAGAGTCAGACAGACAGAGACAGAATGACAGCCAGAGTCAACCAGACAGAGACAGAAAGACAGCCAGAGTCAGACAGACAGAGACAGAGACAGACAGAGTCAGCCAGACAGAGACAGAAAGACAGCCAGAGTCAGCCACACAGAGACAGAAAGACAGCCAGATTAAGCCAGACAGAGACAGAAAGACAGCCAGAGTCAGACAGACAGAGACAGAAAGACAGCCAGCCAGAGTCAACCAGACAGAGACAGCCAGAGTCAGCCAGACAGAGACAGAAAGACAGCTAGAGTCAGCCAGACAGAGGCATAAAGACAGCCAGAGTCAGCCAGACAGAGGCATAAAGACAGCCAGAGTCAGACAGACAGAGACAGAAAGACAGCCAGAGTCAGACAGACAGAGACAGAACGACAGCCAGAGTCAGACAGACAGACAGAAAGACAGCCAGAGTCACACACCTCTTTCTCCTCCCTCTTTCCCCTCTCTATCTCTCTCTCTCACGTTCTCTCACTCACTCTCTCTCTCTCTCTTTCTCTCTCTCTCGCTCTCTCTCTCTCATTATCTCTCACGCTCGCTCTCACTCTCTCTCTCGCTCTCAATCTTTCTCTCTCTCTCTCTTTCACTCTCTCTCTCACCTTTTCTCTCTCTCTCTCTCTCTCTCTCTCTCTTTCTCTCTCTTTCTCCTTCTCTCGCTTTCTCTCTCTTCTCTCTCTCATTCTCTCTCTCTCTCTCTCTCTCACTCTATTTCTCCTCTCTCTCGCTCTCTCTCTCCTATCTCTCTCACTCACTCTCTCTCCTCTCTCTCTCTCTCTCTCTCTCCTATCTCTCTCACTCACTCTCTCTCTCTCCTCTCTCTCTCTCTCTCTCTCTCTCTCTCTCTCTCAATTTCAATTCAATTCAATTTAAGGGCTTTATTGGCATGGGAAACGTGTGTTAACATTGCCAAAGCAAGTGAAGTAGATAGTAAACAAAAGTGAAATAAACCATTAATATTAACAGTAAACATTACACTCAGAAGTTTTAAAAGAATAAAGGTCTCTCTCTCTCTCTCTCTCTCTCTATCTGCCTTTACTTCTTCCTCTGTGTGTCTGTCTGACTGTGTGTGAGTTTGTGTGTGTGCCTGAAACACACGTCCGTGTGTGTATCAAATCCCCCTGACCCATAATCTCCAGACCCCTATCAATCATGTTAAAGGGCTGATGTGGTCACAGCTCATTGCAGCGCTGCATTAAAGGGCTGATGTGGTCACAGCTCATTGCAGTGCTGCATTAAAGGGTTGATGTCATCACAGGTCATTGCAGCGCTGCATTAGAGGGTTGATATCATCACAGGTCATGATAATGACAGAGTAACGATACCTACGTTTACCAAGCAACACCAGGCAGGGTAATGACAGAGTAATGATACCTACGTTTACCAAGCAACACCAGGCAGGGTAATGACAGAGTAATGATACCTACGTTTACCAAGCAACACCAGGCAGGGTAATGACAGAGTAATGATACCTACGTTTACCAAGCAACACCAGGCAGAGTAATGTCAGAGTAATGATACCTAAGTTTACCAAGCAACACCAGGCAGGGTAATGACAGAGTAATGATACCTATGTCTACCAAACAACACCAGGCAGGGTAATGACAGAGTAACGATACCTACGTTTACCTGAGTGGCGCAGTGGTCTAAGGCACTGCATCGCAGTGCTAACTGTGCCACTAGAGATCCTGGTTCGAATCCAGGCTCTGTCGCAGCCGGCCGCGACCGGGAGACTCATGGGCGGCGCACAATTGGCCCAGCGTCGTCCAGGGTAGGGGAGGGAATGGCCGGCAGGGATGTAGCTTAGTTGATAGAGCATGGCGTTTGCAACGCCAGGGTTGTGGGTTCAATTCCCACGGGGGGCCAGTATAAAACAATAAAAAATATGTATTCACTAACTGTAAGTCGCTCTGGATAAGAGCGTCTGCTAAATAACTAAAATGTAATGTAAATGTAACACCAGGCAGGGTAATGACAGAGTAATGATACCTACGTCACCAAGCTACACCAGGCAGGGTAATGACAGAGTAACGATACCTACGTTTACCAAGCAACACCAGGCAGGGTAATGACAGAGCGAGATAAGAGAGTGATAGGAATAGGAGATATAGAAAAAAATAGGAATATATAAAGGAAAGAGAAAGGAAAGAAAAGTGAAGGAGAAATCAAACGAGACAGAAAGTCTGACTTCCTCAGTCTGTGGTGGTTTTCTCTCTGTGTGGGACAGACAGACAGACAGCCAGACAGACAGACAGACAGACAGTAGTGTAGTAACAGCTGCTGCTGCTGTTTAGGGGGAACAGAGTGTTCTAGGCAGGAACATGAAAAGGAAGGGAGGGAGGTTTGGGATATAGTCCAGACTGTCTCACAGCCAGCCACTGTGTTGTGATTCACCCTAACTTCCTCTAGCTGATCCTGGATCAGGTCCTGTGGTTCCAACCCAACAACTCACAGTCAGAACACAAGTAACTATTCATTAGATCACCAGTAACCACCAGACAACATCAGGACACCAGTAACCACCAGACAACATCATGACACCAGTAACTATCCATTAGAACACCAGTAACTACCAGACAACATCAAGACACCAGTAACTATCCATTAGAACACCAGTAACCACCAGACAACATCAAGACACCAGTAACTATCCATTAGAACACCAGTAAACACCAGTAACCACCAGACAACATCAGGACACCAGTAACACCAGACAACATCAAGACACCAGTAACTATCCATAAGAACACCAGTAACCACCAGACAACATCAGGACACCAGTAACTATCCATTAGAACACCAGTAACCACCAGACAACATCAGGACACCAGTAACGATCCATTAGAACACCAGTAACCACCAGACAACATCAGGACACCAGTAACTATCCATTAGAACACCAGTAACCACCAGACAACATCAGAACACCAGTAACTATCCATTAGAACACCAGTAACCACCAGACAACATCAGGACACCAGTAACTATCCATTAGAACACCAGTAACCACCAGACAACATCAGAACACCAGTAACTATCCATTAGAACACCAGTAACCACCAGACAACATCAGGACACCAGTAACTATCGATTAGAACATCAGTAACCACCAGACAACATCAGAACACCAGTAACTATCCATTAGAACACCAGTAACCACCAGACAACATCAGAACACCAGTAACTATCCATTAGAACAGTAACCACCAGACAACATCAGGACACCAGTAACTATCCATTAGAACACCAGTAACCACCAGACAACATCAGAACACCAGTAACCACCAGACAACATCAGGACACCAGTAACTATCCATTAGAACACCAGTAACCACCAGACAACATCAGGACACCAGTAACTATCCATTAGAACACCAGTAACCACCAGACAACATCAAGACAACAGTAACCACCAGACAACATCAGGACACCAGTAACTATCCATTAGAACACCAGTAACCACCAGACAACATCAGGACACCAGTAACTATCCATTAGAACACCAGTAACAACCAGACAACATCAGGACACCAGTAACTATCCATTAGAACACCAGTAACCACTAGACAACATCAGGACACCAGTAACTATCCATTAGAACACCAGTAACCACCAGACAACATCAGAACACCAGTAACCACCAGACAACATCAGGACACCAGTAACTATCCATTAGAACACCAGTAACCACCAGACAACATCAGGACACCAGTAACTATCCATTAGAACACCAGTAACCACCAGACAACATCAGGACACCAGTAGCTATCCATTAGAACACCAGTAACCACCAGACAACATCAGAACACCAGTAACTATCCATTAGAACACCAGTAACCACCAGACAACATCAGGACACCAGTAACTATCCATTAGAACACCAGTAACCACCAGACAACATCAGAACACCAGTAACTATCCATTAGAACACCAGTAACCACCAGACAACATCAGGACACCAGTAACTATCGATTAGAACACCAGTAACCACCAGACAACATCAGAACACCAGTAACTATCCATTAGAACACCAGTAACCACCAGACAACATCAGAACACCAGTAACTATCCATTAGAACAGTAACCACCAGACAACCCTGGGACAACATACATCAGGACACCAGTAACCACCACACATCCCTGGGACAACATACATCAGGACAGCAGTATAAACAGAGGAAACATAACACCCAATGAGCTTTGCAGTTATAGCAATGTTCCCTCAAAAGAAATGAGGCACTGAGCAAATTTCAGTTCTGCTGAGCGCAAACTTGAACGTTGTGAAAATTCGGTGCTACTTCCAGCTTGTGTTTACTGTGAACACTGAGGCTGTAGCAGCTTTAAGTTACAGTTGAATTAGTGGCCAAGTAAGCTACTGTGGATATTTGATGGTTACTGGTGTTCTAATCGATAGTTACTGGTGTCATTATCCATATATGGCAATGGTCTATTTGCATAAACAGTAGGCCTATTGCAGCTCTGATTGGTTATGCAGCACTGGTCTGTGTAGAGTTTGGGCTGAGTCGTGTGCAATAGAATCCTACTCCGAAGCGTCCTGCCTAAAGCAAAATCTCTTGCATAGTTTTGTTTCGGTATGTTCCATTGAAAGTGGCTAATATTGCGTTGATTCGATCACAATTGTCACAGTAAAGGGAAACGTTGATAGTTATAACTAATAGGGAAAATTCTGTGTGCTGGGAGCTTCCATGCTCCCAGCACACATGAACAATAGGCAGAGACCAACTTTAATAATATAATAATATAATATGCCATTTAGCAGACGCTTTTATCCAAAGCGACTTACAGTCGTGCGTGCATACTGTCACGGTTTACTAAGCCAGAACCCAGAAGCAGACCAGGACAAGGTACTTTGAGACAAAGGTGAGTGTTTATTGAATAGACTCCCGAGTGAGGCTGAATAATCCAGGGAACAGAGCGGGTGGCGTGGATGGGTTGTTGAGGGTGCAGTGGTGGGTCCAGAAATGGCTCGGCAGCCGCCGACCATCAGGCAGAGGTTGGGCGAAGGTTCCGGGTGAGAAACTGCAGACAGAACAAAACGGAGGTAAGTACACAGCAATTCAACAAGGTGCAAAACAACAAAACTAACGCTAGATGTTTCCAGGCTGATACACGGACAAACATACTGTTCATGGCTAACGATCCGGCAGGAACTGGATGTTAGGCCAGAGCCTAAGAAGGGTGATGATCAGGACCAGGTGTGCAGATTGCTGATGGGATGCAGGTGCGGAAAACAAGAGAGCTCCCCGGAGCGTTCCCGAACCCTCGGGAAACTGGAGATCACGAACAGGAAAACTAATCACCAGACAGGACCCGACTCAGACTGCCGGGATCGTTACAGTACCCCCCCTCCGACGAACGCCACCGGGCGGACTCCCCGGAGCGCCAGGATGGAGGCGGTAGAAGTCACTGATGAGGTCAGCATCTAGGACCTGTCGCCGCGGAATCCAACTCCTCTCTTCAGGGCCATACCCCTCCCAGTCCACGAGATACTGGAAACCCCGGCCCCGCCGTCTGGAATCCATGATGCGACGCACCGTGTAGGCAGGACCACCTCCGATCATCCGAGGAGGAGGAGGAGGAGGCGGAGGAGGCAACAGAGGACTGAGGAAGACAGGCTTGAGGCAGGAGACATGAAAGGTGGGATGGACTCTGAGCGTCCTCGGTAGTTTGAGTCGAACTGCCACTGGATTGATCACCTTCTCCACCACAAACGGACCAATGAACTTCGGTAACAACTTCCTAGACTCAGTCCGTAACGGAAGATCCCGTGTGGCCAACCAAACCCCTATCTCCGATGGTATAGGTGGGAGCGGGGATCCGGCGACGATTCGCCTGGAGCTGATACCGGTCCGAAACTCTAAGGAGTGCCTTTCTGGCCCGATGCCAGGTCCGGTGGCAACGAGCGAATATGGGCCTGAACCGAAGGCACTGAGAGCTCCTTCTCCTGAGAAGGGAACAGGGGAGGTTGGTAGCCATACAGGCACTGGAAGGGAGACATCCCAGTGGCAGATGTAGGGAGAGTATTGTGGGCATACTCAACCCAAGGCAACTGAGAGACCCAGGAGGTGGGGTTGGAAGAGACCAGACAGCGTAGCGTGGATTCCATCTTCTGGTTGGCTCTCTCCGCCTGACCATTGGATTGGGGGTGAAAACCAGATGTGAGACTGACTGTAGCTCCAATGGCCAAACAGAAGGACTTCCAGACAGCAGAGGTAAACTGAGGGCCACGGTCGGAAACGATATCACTGGGCAAACCGTGGACCCTGAAAACCTCCCTAACCAGGATCTCGGACGTCTCCGAGGCAGAGGGAAGCTTGGCAATTGGCACAAATTGGGCGAACTTGCTGAATCTGTCCACGATAGTCAGAACGACCGTGTTCCCCTCAGAAGCGGGCAACCCAGTGACGAGGTCCAGGGCCAGATGCGACCATGGTCGCCGGGGAATAGGAAGGGGGTGAAGTAGTCCAGAGCTGGGCCGATTGGTACTCTTATTCTGCGCACACACTGGACAGGCAGCAACAAAACCCCGAGTATCCTCGGCCATGGCAGGCCACCAAAAACGTCTGCGAAGAAACGCCATTGTCCGAGCCACGCCAGGGTGACAAGCCATCTTGCTGGCGTGGGACCATTTGAGGACAGCAGGACGAACCGACTCAGGCACAAACAACCGACCGGGTGGACCGTTACCGGGACCGGGCTGAGTCCGAAGGGCCGCCAGCACCTCCTCCTCAATCTTCCACCTAACTGCTCCCACGACGCAGTTCCGGGGGGAGAATTGTCTCGGTCTTGGACCCACTCTCCTCCGTCTTGGAGAACATCCGGGACAAGGCGTCCGCCTTGCCGTTCTTAGATCCAGGTCGGAACGTCAGGGAAAACTTGAATCGTCCGAAAAACAACGCCCACCTGGCCTGACGGGAGTTGAGACGTTTAGCCGATTGCACGTAAGCAAGATTCTTGTGGTCAGTCCAGACAATAAACGGTTGCTCCGCCCCCTCCAACCAGTGGCGCCACTCCTCCAAGGCAAGTTTCACCGCGAAGCTCCCGGTTACCCACATCGTAATTCCTCTCCGCAGGCGAAAGGCGACGAGAGTAGTAGGCGCAGGGATGGAGTTTACTGTCCGTGGAGCATCGCTGCGACAGGATGGCGCCAACTCCCACATCAGACGCGTCCACTTCAACGACGAACTGACGGGCCGTGTCCGGTTGAGAGAGAATCGGTGCGTTGGTGAATCGCCTCTTCAAATCCAGAAACGCTCGATCCGCCTCCGGATTCCACTTGAAGGTCCTGATACTGGAAGTCAAGGCAGTTAACGGAGCGGCCACACGGCTGTAATCCCCGGATGAATCTGCGGTAGAAATTCGCAAACCCCAAAAATCTCTGGAGCTGCAATCTCGTACCGGGCTGGGCCCATTCCAGAACCGCTCTAACCTTCTCCTGGTCCATCCTAATCTCTCCCCTGGAGATGATGTACCCGAGAAAGGATGTCGTGTGGGCGTGAAACTCGCACTTCTCGGCCTTCACGAACAGGCGATTCTCCAACAATCGCTGCAGAACCTGCCGGACATGCTGGACGTGGTCGGAAGGTTCCTTCGAGAAGATCAGAATGTCATCCAGGTAAACAAACACAAAGAGACCGATCATATCTCTCAGGACGTCGTTCACCATACTCTGGAATACCGCTGGAGCATTGGTCAGTCCAAACGGCATCACCTGATACTCGAAGTGACCCATCAGTGTATTGAAACCCGTCAACCACTCGTCCCCCTCTCTGATCCGGACCATGTGATACGCATTGCGTAGGTCTAGCTTGGTGAATACCGTAGCACCCTGTAAGGAGTCGAAGGCAGAACTCATCAAGGGCAGGGGATACTTGTTCTTGACCGTGATGTCATTCAACCCCCGATAATCAATACACGGTCGAAGAGAGCCATCCTTCTTACCCACAAAGAAGAATCCTGCCCCCCAGGGGTGATGACGAGGGACGAACGAGACCAGCAGCTAGGGACTCCTTGATGTAGGTCTCCAAAGCCTCACGTTCAGGTCGGGAGATACTGTATAACCTTCCCTTGGGGTAGACAGCTCCAGGGAACAGGTTGATGGCACAATCATATGGTCGGTGGGGAGGAAGTGACAGAGCCTTCTGCTTACTGAAAACTTCCCCCAAATCGTGATATGTCTCGGGAACCAGGGACAAATCTGGGGGTTTAACCTCAATCACCTGACTGGGAACCGAATGGGGGCAGGCAGTCTTGAGACAGTTAGCATGACAATCAAGGCTCCAACTTCGTTACCTTGCCCGTCACCCAATCGAACGTGGGATTGTGTTCCTTCAGCCAGGGGTATCCAAGGACCAGAGGAACATGGGAAGACGGCAGAATGAAGAATGAAATCATCTCAGAATGATTCCCCGACAACCGCATCTTAACCGGTTCAGTCCTCATCGTGATACGTGCCAGCCTACTGCCGTTCAGAGTGGTCGCTTCAATGGCTTCCGGCAATTGCTCCTTGGAAAGCCCCAGCTGTTCCACCAACTTCGGCATCAAGAAAGCTTCCATCGGCACCTGAATCGATAAAAGCGTTAATCGCTAAGCTCTGATTCCTGTTCACAAGGGTAGCCGGGAAACGGGGTCTGACAGAGGTACTGAGAGGTTGAAACTGGCTCGCTAAAAGTCCTCCCAACTTTAGCGAGCCGGGCAGTTTGACGACCGCCGAAACAAGTGGAGATGTAATGTCCCGAGCTACCACAGTAGAGGCAGCAGTTGGTCTTACGTCTATGTTGACGCTCCTCCTTGGTTAACCCGTGCCGCCCCCACTTGCATGGGTTCAGAATCGGAAGAGAGGACCTCTCCACTAATCCTTTGTGGTGGAGAATGATCGACGTGTTCTGGTCCACCACCCGACCCGACTGGGAACTGAGAAGCTGATCGATTGGACGGACCCCATTGCTTCTCCCTCCTTCGCTCTCGGACTCGATTATCCACCCGAATAGACAAGGCTACCAAGCTGTCCAGGTCACTAGGCTCCGGATAGGAGATCAACTCATCCTTGAGCTGCTCCGACAGACCCTGGTAAAAGGCCGCTTGCAGAGACTCCTCGTTCCACCCACTCTCCACAGCCAACGTCTTGAACTCGATCACGAAGTCGGCCACGCTGCGAGTTCCTTGGTGAAGTGAAAACAGGCGCCTAGCTGCGTCCCTCCCTCGGACGGAATGGTCGAAGAGCTTCCTCATCTCGGCCGTGAACCCCTGGTATGAAGCCATGCAGGGGTCTTGTCGTTCCCAAACGGCTGAAGCCCACTCCAGCGCTCGACCACGCAGCAACGCAATCACAAAGGCTATCCTAGCCTTGTCTGTGGCATAAGAGTAGGGCTGTAGATCGAACACTAATCCACACTGCATAAGGAAGGAACGGCATCTTCCCAGCTCCCCCTCATATTTATCCGGCGTCGGAACCTTGGGCTCACGGAAGGACACCGCTCCAGACGCGGCAGGCGAGATGGGTGAAACCGGTAGTGGATCCTCCACCGGAAACTCGCGCTGGTTCTGGACCTCCGTCAGACCGGTAGAAAGGTTCCGAACTGCCAACGCGATCTCCTGTAGCTCCGTGCTATGATGGCCCAACATCTTCTCCTGATGGGTAATGGCATGGCGAACAGAGTCCAGGTCCGCTGGGTTCATTACTGGCCGGATCGTTCTGTCACGGTTTACTAAGCCAGAACCCAGAAGCAGACCAGGACAAGGTACTTTGAGACAAAGGTGAGTGTTTATTGAATAGACTCCCGAGTGAGGCTGAATAATCCAGGGAACAGAGCGGGTGGCGTGGATGGGTTGTTGAGGGTGCAGTGGTGGGTCCAGAAATGGCTCGGCAGCCGCCGACCATCAGGCAGAGGTTGGGCGAAGGTTCCGGGTGAGAAACTGCAGACAGAACAAAACGGAGGTAAGTACACAGCAATTCAACAAGGTGCAAAACAACAAAACTAACGCTAGATGTTTCCAGGCTGATACACGGACAAACATACTGTTCATGGCTAACGATCCGGCAGGAACTGGATGTTAGGCCAGAGCCTAAGAAGGGTGATGATCAGGACCAGGTGTGCAGATTGCTGATGGGATGCAGGTGCGGAAAACAAGAGAGCTCCCCGGAGCGTTCCCGAACCCTCGGGAAACTGGAGATCACGAACAGGAAAACTAATCACCAGACAGGACCCGACTCAGACTGCCGGGATCGTTACACATACATTTTTGTGTGTGGGTGGTCCCGGGGATCGAACCCACTACCTTGGCGTTACAAGCGCCGTGCTCTACCAGCTGAGCTACAGAGGACCACTTGTAGGGAGATGCATCAATTTGTTCCAGAGTGCCATTCTCAATCAGCACAGAGAAATGTGGAGGTTAATCCTCCTCTCCTCTCCTCTCCTCTCCTCTCCTCTCCTCTTCTCTCCTCTCCTCTCCTCTCCTCTCCTCTCCTCTCCTCTCCTCTCCTCTCCTCTCCTCTCCTCTCCTCTCCTCTCCTCTCCTCTCCTCTCCTCCCCTAACATCTCCATTAAAGCCCTGAAGCCATCCATCCAGAACACAATACAGTACACCAAGTCAAACCCAGCTTCTCCAGCGTACAAAGAGAGCTGTAAAAACCAGAAGAAAAGGGATTAACATTATTAAGAATGTCATAAATCAACTGTAATGTAATATAATATGAAATATGAAACTCCTCTCCCCCAGGATTAAAGACAGAGTCAGCATTAGATCTGAAGCCAGCCAGCATTCAGCCAGTCAGTTGATTTACACCAGCCAGCCAAGCTAGCATTTGATCTGAGAGCCGGTGTATCTTAGCCTGGTTAAACCTGAATGTACATATGATCTCACTGTGGTTCTGTAGTACAGTGTGTCTTAATTAATGTGTCCCTCATATACTTGATCATCCTCCATGAGACAAACTGCAGGGCAACTTCCTGATTAGAAGTGAAGCCAGTGTTTTATGAGGAGACTATTTATTTATTTATTTATTTATTTAACTAGGCAAGTCATTTAAGATCAAATTCTTATTTACAATGACGGCCTACCCCGGCCAAACCCGGCCAACGCTGAGCCAATTGTGCGCCGCCCTATGGGACTCCCAACCACAGCTGGATTGTGATACAGCCTGGAATCGAACCAGGGTCTGTAGTGACACCTCTAGCACTGAGATGCAGTGCCTTAGACCACTGCGCCACTCGGGAGCCCAGTGTTTTTCTGAGAGGTATACTGATTTCTGATTGGGTGGTTGATCTCATGTATCTGGTTTTTATGTCATCCAGCATATTAGGGTTGGGCGGTATCCAGATTTTCATGTAGTCATACCTTCCTTCTCTAATCCCGGGATGTATGATATTACTGCTTTAATACACAAGGGGGCGCCAAATAAACACGAAAAAGCCCATTGCGCGTCTATTACCAGATTTGTAACAAAATTAGCACAAGTAATATTGCATTTCTATGGAGGCTGCTAGCTAAATATGCTAACGGCCGCAAATAAAAATAAATGAATGGCAAAGACAGGTAATCCAGCTCATAAAGTTATACATACAGTATATAGGTAGGAGCTAACGAATGCCATTTTTGGTGAGTTTGGACATTTACAAACAAATGTGAACAAGAGACAAATGAACAAAGTTTTTACACATGCTTGTCTGAAGGAAGAACAGTACTGACTCTGAAACGGCATGTGTACACGCTGTGTCTCTGTGGAGTCTGGAGTCGCTAGGGCAATGGGCCTGCCTGCTCAGAGAAGAGGGGGGAGGAGCAGACAGGCCGAGAACGGACGAGAAAAAACACAAGGAAATCAAACAGTGGCAGCTGTACAGATAACTCATCCAAAGGGCTTTGACTTCTCAAACTCGGCAGAAAGCTAACACAATATGATGCCCTGTCACCTTATTAATTCAGTAACTTACTTAGATAACTTGCAGGTTAAACTTATGGGTTGTGTTAACGCAGAATTCTGCGTTTTTCAGGCAGGAAAAAATGATAAAACGCATAAGAAATATCTTGCTGCCAGTTCTAAAATTGTCACGATCGTCATACATAGAGGAGGACCAAGGCGCAGCGTTGAAGGCGAACATATTTATTTAATAAATGATCACACGATCAAAACAACAAAACGATGACGTGACAGTCAATGGTAATACACAAACCAAACACGAACAAGAAACCACACCAAATGAATGCCTAACGGCTACCTAAGTATGACTCCCAATCAGAGACAACGAGCTACAGCCGTCTCTGATTGGGAGCCACCCTGGCCAACATAGATATACCAAACCAGAAAGTGAAACCTAGAACACACATAGACTATACACACCCTGGCTCAACATATTAGAGTCCCCAGAGCCAGGGCGTGACAAAAATGCTTCTGTAATTTCCGTTCGGCATCAGACTAATGTTGTGCGTCAGTTGCACTTCTCCACTCCGATGAGAATTCATAGATGAGAATTCACAAATGGGCATTCCATCAACAGACAGCGCTCTGACTGAGGTGTAGCTACTTTTCTCCGGTACTCTTCTTGGTGTAGCCTGTCTACTTTTCTGTGGTAAAATGAAAATTTAACTTTAAAACATTAGGAAATTTAGTAGGCTACATTATTTCTATCATAAACATTAGACATATGATGGCCATGCATAGTTTTAGCAAAAAATATGTTTATTTTTCATTGTAAGCTCATTTACTTGTGTGACTGCCAGCCAAATAGCGTTGCACTTCTGTTGTCATCTGATGAAAATTAAGCTACTTTCTGCCGAATGTGTTGCACTAATGGATTTTCTGTGAGGGAAAACTATGGTTGCGTGTCCCTGATAATTCTATTGAAGCAAAAAAAACAATGTTGACTTTTAATATAAAATGCCACCTCTGTCAATACACAGCTGGACTCACCCGCTTCCGCTTTCTCCTGTTGTGCTATTTACAAACAAACACATGACTGGCTCAACTGTTCTGGGGAACTATGGTAAGATTCATAATGTAAAATAATGTGACAAGTGAAATGAAGAATGCGATCTGCTTTATCTCCTAACGTATTGCACAAATTGACTGCAGGTATTGACTTAAAAAGTTGCTACAAATATAACAATTTATTTAAAAACTTCAAAAAAATTGTTTCAACGGTATTGATGGTAGTGAAAAACGTTCCGTGGCTATTTCCAAATACCCCGGTATAAGGTATATACTGGATACCGCCCAAGTCTACGACAGATTGTTGTTTTTGATTGGTCAAGGTTATGATTCTGTGACTGTTTGATTGGTCCAAGGTGAGGCATGATATCCACAGCCTGACTATGTGTATATATTGGGATATATTGCATGAATGGATGTGTTTGATTGGTCCAAGGTGAGGCATGATATTCACAGCCTACTTGTCGTAATGAAGGATATCAGCTGAATGCCTGTGATCGGTCGGTGTTGATCATTTTAGGTTTATTGTCTCGGCTCTACTGTGTGGGTGTGGTTATCTATCAAAGTTGGTGGACAGCAGCGGCCAAACTCTTTTTCCGGAGGGAGGGAGGGAGGGAGGGAGGGAGGGAGGGAGGGAGAGAGAGAGAGAGAGAGAGAGAGAGAGAGAGAGAGAGAGAGAGAGAGAGAGAGAGAGAGAGAGAGAGAGAGAGAGAGAGAGAGAGAGAGAGAGAGAGAGAGAGAGAGAGAGAGAGAGAGAGAGAGAGAGCTCCTTCAGAATATAACATCACAAATCAACTGCTGTAACCTTTTAGGCTGTCTCAACAGAGATGCCCAGAGAAACCACATGAGTCTCTCTCGCTCCCTTTCCCTCTCGCTGCCCCCCCCTCTCTTAGTTCCTCTCCATGTCGCTCTGTTGAATTTGTTGCAGATCGATCCCTGTTTCAATCTAAGCAGGAATACATTAACATGTCATGGCACTGTGGTGATGCCAACTCAGATAGCGTAACATGGGATGCGTCCCAAATGCCCCCAATGTAACACTTTATATGGATAGTCCATCTGAAGATGCTCTACAGACTATCTACAGACTATCAATAACATGTAAACTCCACCCTATTCCTGTTTCCTGCATTAGCATGGTTTGTGCCTATTTCCTGCATTAGCATGGTGTGTGTGTCCTGTTTCCTGCATTAGCATGGTGTGTGTGTGTCCTGTTTCCTGCATTAGCAGGGTGTGTGTGTCCTGTTTCCTGCATTAGCATGGTGTGTGTGTCCTGTTTCTTGCATTAGCATGGTGTGTGTCCTGTTTCCTGCATTAGCATGGTGTGTGTGTCCTGTTTCCTGCATTAGCACGGTGTGTGTAGCCTGTTTCCTGCATTAGCATGGTGTGTGTGGCCTGTTTCAAATCAAATCAAATCAAATTTTATTGGTCACATGCGCCGAATACAACAGGTGCAGACATTACAGTGAAATGCTTACTTACAGCCCTTAACCAACAGTGCATTTATTTTAAACAAAAAAGTAAAAATAAAACAACAACAACAAAAAAAGTGTTGAGAAAAAAAAGAGCAGAAGTAAAATAAAGTGACAGTAGGGAGGCTATATATACAGGGGGGTACCGTTGCAGAGTCAATGTGCGGGGGCACCGGCTAGTTGAGGTAGTTGAGGTAATATGTACATGTGGGTAGAGTTAAAGTGACTATGCATAAATACTTAACAGAGTAGCAGCAGCGTAAAAAGGATGGGGTGGGGGGGCAGTGCAAATAGTCCGGGTAGCCATGATTAGCTGTTCAGGAGTCTTATGGCTTGGGGGTAGAAGCTGTTGAGAAGTCTTTTGGACCTAGACTTGGCACTCCGGTACCGCTTGCCGTGCGGTAGCAGAGAGAACAGTCTATGACTAGGGTGGCTGGAGTCTTTGACAATTTTGAGGGCCTTCCTCTGACACCGCCTGGTATAGAGGTCCTGGATGGCAGGAAGCTTTGCCCCAGTGATGTACTGGGCCGTACGCACTACCCTCTGTAGTGCCTTGAGGTCGGAGGCCAAGCTGTTGCCATACCAGTCGGTGATGCAACCAGTCAGGATGCTCTCGATGGTGCAGCTGTAGAATTTTTTGAGGATCTGAGGACCCATGCCAAATCTTTTTAGTCTCCTGAGGGGGAATAGGCTTTGTCGTGCCCTCTTCACGACTGTCTTGGTGTGTTTGGACCATGATAGTTCGTTGGTGATGTGGACACCAAGGAACTTGAAGCTCTCAACCTGTTCCACTACAGCCCCGTCGATGAGAATGGGGGCGTGCTCAGTCCTCTTTTTTTTCCTGTAGTCCACAATCATCTCCTTTGTCTTCGTCACATTGAGGGAGAGGTTGTTGTCCTGGCACCACACGGCCAGATCTCTGACCTCCTCCCTATAGGCTGTCTCATCGTTGTCGGTGATCAGGCCTACCACTGTTGTGTCGTCGGCAAACTTAATGATGGTGTTGGAGTCGTGCCTGGCCATGCAGTCATGGGTGAACAGAGAGTACAGGAGGGGACTGAGCACGCACCCCTGAGGGGCCCCCGTGTTGAGGATCAGTGTGGCAGATGTGTTGTTACCTACCCTTACCACCTGGGGCGGCCCGTCAGGAAGTCCAGGATCCAGTTGCAGAGGGAGGTGTTTAGTCCCAGGATCCTTAGCTTAGTGATGAGCTTAGAGGGCACTATGGTGTTGAATGCTGAGCTGTAGTCAATGAATAGCATTCTCACGTAGGTGTTCCTCTTGTCCAGGTGGGAAAGGGCAGTGTGGAGTGCAATAGAGATTGCATCATCTGTGGATCTGTTGGGGCGGTATGCAAATTGGAGTGGGTCTAGGGTTTCTGGGATAATGCTGTTGATGTGAGCCATGACCAGCCTTTCAAAGCACTTCATGGCTACAGACGTCAGTGCTACGGGTCGGTAGTCATTTAGGCAGGTTATCTTAGAGTCCTTGGGCACGGGGACTATGGTGGTCTGCTTGAAACATGTTGGTATTACAGACTCAGTCAGGGACATGTTGAAAATGTCAGTGAAGACACTTGCCAGTTGGTCAGCACATGCTCGGAGTACACGTCCTGGTAATCCGTCTGGCCCTGCGGCCTTGTGAATGTTGACCTGCTTAAAGGTCTTACTCACATCGGCTACGGAGAGCGTGATCACATAGTCATCCGGAACAGCTGGTGCTCTCATGCATGCTTCAGTGTTGCTTGCCTCGAAGCGAGCATAGAAGTGGTTTAGCTCGTCTGGTAGGCTTGTGTCACTGGGCAGCTCGCGGCTGTGCTTCCCTTTGTAGTCTGTAATAGTTTTCAAGCCCTGCCACATCCGACGAGCGTCAGAGCCAGTGTAGTACGATTCAATCTTAGACCTGTATTGACTCTTTGCCTGTTTGATGGTTCGTCGGAGGTCATAGCGGGATTTCTTATAAGCGTCCGGGTTAGAGTCCCATTCCTTGAAAGCGGCAGCTCTACCCTTTAGCTCAGTGCGGATGTTTCCTGTAATCCATGGCTTCTGGTTGGGGTATGTACGTATTAGCATGGTGTATGTGGCCTGTTTCCTGCATTAGCATGGTGTGTGTGGCCTGTTTCCTGCATTAGCATGGTGTGACAAGCAGCACAGCTCTCCTATGCATCTATTAGAATACATCTGCCTTGGGGCTTCCCGAGTGGCGCAGCGATCTAAGGCACTGCATTGTAGTGCTAGAGGCGTCACTACAGACCCGGGTTCGATCCCGGGCTGTATCACAACCGGGTGTGATCGGGAGTCCCATAGGGCGGCACACAACTGGCCCAGCGTCGTCTGGGTTAGGGAGGTGCAAGAGTGTACCCCCCCTCTCTACAGTACACTTCTCCACTGTAGATAGGCCTACAAGAGTGTACCCCCCCTCTCGACAGTACACTTCTCATACTGTAGATAGGCCTACAAGAGTGTACCCCCCCTCTCGACAGTATACTTCTCATACTGTAGATAGGCCTACATGAGTGTACCCCCTCTCGACAGTACACTTCTCATACTATAGATAGGCCTGCAAGTGTGTACCCCCCCCCCCCCCTCTCTGTTTCTTCCTGGATCACTTTGATCCTGGGTCGGATAGTAAAAACCATTATCTCCTCCGGTTGGTTTCTAACAGAGAAAACCATGGCAACAGGGTATCCCACCAAGGCGCCCAGAGAGCGCTGCCCATTGGACAAAGGCATTGATCAGGATGAGGTAGTAACCATACTCACACACACACACACACACACACACACACACACACACACAAACACCACACACACACTCACACACGATCACTCACAATACAACCAGCTAAGCTGTTTATTGTCAATGGGATAGACATGTTGTGTTTATCCATTCATACAGAACATATGTGGTTTATATATATACAGTGGGGGAAAAAAGTATTTAGTCAGTCACCAATTGTGCAAGTTCTCCCACTTAAAAAGAAGAGAGAGGCCTGTAATTTCCATCATAGGTACACGCCAACTATGACAGACAAAATGAGAAAGAAAATTCCAGAAAATCACATTGTAGGATTTTTTATGAATTTATTTGCAAATTATGGTGGAAAATAAGTATTTGGTCAATAACAAAAGTTTCTCAATACTTTGTTATATACCCTTTGTTGGCAATGACACAGGTCAAACGTTTTCTGTAAGTCTTCACAAGGTTTTCACACACTGTTGCTGATATTTTGGCCCATTCCGCCATGCAGATCTCCTCTAGAGCAGTGATGTTTTGGGGCTGTCGCTGGGCAACACGGACTTTCAACTCCCTCCAAAGATTTTCTATGGGGTTGAGATCTGGAGACTGGCTAGGCCACTCCAGGACCTTGAAATGCTTCTTACGAAGCCACTCATTCGTTGCCCGGGCGGTGATTTGGGATCATTGTCATGCTGAAAGACCGAGCCACGTTTCATCTTCAATGCCCTTGCTGATGGAAGGAGGTTTTCACTCAAAATCTCACGATACATGGCTCCATTCATTCTTTCCTTTACACGGATCAGTCGTCCTGGTCCCTTTGCAGAAAAACAGCCCCAAAGCATGATGTTTCCACCCCCATGCTTCACAGTAGGTATGGTGTTCTTTGGATGCAACTCAGCATTCTTTGTCCTCCAAACACGACGAGTTGAGTTTTTACCAAAAAGTTCTATTTTGGTTTCATCTGACCATATGACATTCTCCCAATCCTCTTCTGGATCATCCAAATGCACTCTAGCAAACTTCAGACGGGCCTGGACATGTACTGGCTTAAGCAGGGGGACACGTCTGGCACTGCAGGATTTGAGTTCCTGGCGGCGTAGTGTGTTACTGATGGTAGGCTTTGTTACTTTGGTCCCAGCTCTCTGCAGGTCATTCACTAGGTCCCCCCGTGTGGTTCTGGGATTTTTGCTCACCGTTCTAGTGATCATTGTGACCCCATGGGGTGAGATCTTGCGTGGAGCCCCAGATCTAGGGAGATTATCAGTGGTCTTGTATGTCTTCCATTTCCTAATAATTACTCCCACAGTTGATTTCTTCAAACCAAGCTGCTTACCTATTGCAGATTCAGTCTTCCCAGTCTGGTGCAGGTCTACAATTTTGTTTCTGGTGTCCTTTGACAGCTCTTTGGTCTTGGCCATAGTGGAGTTTGGAGTGTGACTGTTTGAGGTTGTGGACAGGTGTCATTTATACTGATAACAAGTTCAAACAGGTGCCATTAATACAGGTAATGAGTGGAGGACAGAGGAGCCTCTTAAAGAAGAAGTTACAGGTCTGTGAGAGCCAGAAATCTTGCTTGTTTGTGGGTGACCAAATACTTATTTCCACCATAATTTGCAAATAAATTCATAAAAAATCCTACAATGTGATTTTCTGGATTTTCTTTTCTCAATTTGTCTGTCATAGTTGACGTGTACCTATGATGAAAATTACAGGCCTCTCTCATCTTTTTAAGTGGGAGAACTTGCACAATTGGTGGCTGACTAAATACTTTTTTCCCCCACTGTATATATATATATATATATATATATATATATATATATATATATATATATATATATATTATATAGATATAGTTTACAGTGCATTTGGAAAGTATTCAGACCCCTTGACCTTTTCCACATTTTGTTACCTTACACGCTTATTCAAGAGTGTGCAAAGCTGTCATCAAGGCAAAGGGTGGCTATTTGAAGAATCTTAAATATAAAATATACTTTGATTTGTTTAACACTTTTTTGGTTACTACATATGGGCTCTGGAGAGGCGAAGGTCGAGTCATGCGTCCTCCGAAACATGACCCGCCAAGCTGTGCTTCTTAACATCCGCTCGCTTAACCCAGAAGCCAGCTGCACCAATGTGTCGGAGGAAACCGAAGTCAGCCTGCAGGCGCCCGGCCCGCCACAAAGAGTCGCTAGAGCGCGATGAGCCAAGTAAAGCCCCCCCCGGCGGTCATCATGAGAGCCAGTTTCATCATAGCGCTTGATGGTTTTTGCGACTGCGCTTGATTGTGTGCAAAGCTGTCATCAAAGCAAAGGGTGGCTTTTTGAGGAATCTCAAATATAAAATATATTTTGATTTGTTTAACACTTTTTTGGTTAATACATGATTCCATATGTGTTATTTCATAGTTTTGATGTCTTCACTATTATTCTACAATGCAGAAAATAATAAAAATAAAGAAAAACCCTTGAATGAGTAGGTGTGTCCAATCCTTTGACTGGTACTGTATATATATAGATATTATAGATATAGTTTATACAGATGCAGACAGAAACAGTGAAGACATAATATGCATTAGGAACACATGATACCTGTTTACAATGCACCCCTCACTCTATAGGAAGTGCTATTGTATATACATCTTAGACAGTACATTACTCTACCACCCTATAGTACAATGCATCTCTCACCCCAAGTGCTATTATAGACAGTACATTACTCTACCACCCTATAGTACAATGCATCTCTCACCCCAAGTCCTATCATAGACAGTACATTACTCTACCACTCTATAGTCCCTACCAGAGCTGCTGCTTCTTCTTCTTCTTCTTCTTCTTCTTCTTCTTCTTCTTCTTCTTCTTCTTCTTCTTCTTCTTCTTCTTCTTCTTCTTCTTCTTCTTCTTCTTCTTCTTCTTCTTCTTCTTCTTCTTCTTCTTCGCAAAGAAGACTTGGGGGGAAGGGAAGGGAAACATTTAGAACGTTTTTCTTCAACTTTCTTTATTCATTTTGGTTCTCATATCTCAGCTTCCTTCATGATAATCCAGCAGCTTTCTGGTTATTGCATTTATGTAATGAAACACCCAGACACCCACAAAAATTATATGGTGAGACAGTTGGAATGAGACATTTGGAATGAGAAGTATGTGTGTGTGTGTGTGTGTGTTTGTGTAAGCCATGTGAAGTTGTGTGTGTTTGTGTAAGCCATGTGAAGTTGTGTATGTGTGTGTGTGTGCAAGCCATGTGAAGTTGTGTATGTGTGTGTGTGCAAGCCATGTGAAGTTGTGTGTGTGTGTGTGTGTGTGTGTGTGTGTGTGTTTGTGTGTGTGTAAGCCATGTGAAGTTGTGTGTGTGTGTGTGTGTGTGTAAGCCATGTGAAGTTGTGTGTGTGTGTGTGTGTTTAGGGCGGTGTGACTATTCTGAGATAGTTATTAAAGCCTGGGGTGGAGGGACACTCAGCCCCTCTTTCTCTCTCTCCCCCTCCCTCACTTTGGAATTGGGTGCCATTTAGGGACGCAGCCCTTGTATTGTGCCTCGCTGGCCTGCTGACGAGATCCCTTTCAGCAGAAAGGCCCAGGAGAGCCTGGTGAACTTTAGCTAGCATTATCATTCAGCTAGGGTTAGCTTGATATCTCAAGGAGGGGTGTGTGTGTTAGCTAGCGTTAGCCTGATATCTCAAGGAGGTGTGTGTGTGCGTTAGCTAGCATTAGCCTGATATCTCAAGGAGGGGTGTGTGTGTTAGCTAGCGTTAGCCTGATATCTCAAGGAGGTGTGTGTGTGCGTTAGCTAGCCTTAGCCTGATATCTCAAGGAGGGGTGTGTGCGTGTGTGTTAGCTAGCGTTAGCCTGATATCTCAAGGAGGGGTGTGTGTGTGTTAGCTAGCGTTAGCCTAATATCTCGTGGAGGGGTGTGTGTGTGTTAGCTAGCGTTAGCTTGATATCTCAAGGAGGGGTTTGTGCATGTGTGTTAGCTAGCATTAGCCTGATATCTCAAGGAGATGTGTGTGTGTGCATTAGCTAGCATTAGCCTGATATTTCAAGGAGGTGTGTGTGTGCGTTAGCTAGCATTAGCTTGATATCTCAAGGAGGGGTGTGTGTGCGTTAGCTAGCATTAGCCTGATATCTCAAGGAGGGGTGTGTGTGTGTTAGCTAGCGTTAGCCTGATATCTCATGGAGGGGTGTGTGTGTGTTAGCTAGCGTTAGCCTGATATCTCAAGGAGGGGTGTGTGTGCGTTAGCTAGCGTTAGCCTGATATCTCAAGGAGGGGTGTGTGTGTGTTAGCTAGCGTTAGCTTGATATCTCAAGGAGGGGTGTGTGTGTTAGCTAGCGTTAGCCTGATATCTCAAGGAGGGATGTGTGTGTGTTAGCTAGCTTTAGCCTGATATCTCATGGAGGGATGTGAAGCCTCTTTCTGCAGCATCAGTCACAGCAGTCATTACCAACTAGCTTCCTAGTGCCTGTAGCCCCTGGGAAATGGCTGAAGATGCTGTGTCAACATGACTGTGTGTGTGTGTGTGTGTGAGGAGAAGTCTGCTCTCCCATCCCCCCTGGGATTTGAGTGAAGATGCTGTGTCGACATGAGAGCCAAGCTGATGGCCTCAAGCAGAGATCTCAGCACTGACACACTAGTTTACTGCTGTTGATCTAAAACAACGTGGCTGCTAGCTGGGAGGGAGAGACATCATGGCTGTCTCCCAAATGGCACCCTATTCCCTATTTAGTGCACTACTTTTGACGAGGGCCCATAAGGCTCTGTTCAATCCTAGTGCACTTGATAGGGAGCAGGGTGCCATTTAGGACAGCCTATGAGACAAAGCTGCAGTCAGTAGTATGGACTCATTAGTATTCATGTGGCACCACCCAACATACTGTGAATGTGGATGTTTGTTGTTCTGTAGTGGGGTTTAGTACTGACCATAGTGGGGGTTTGTTGTTCTGTTGTGGGGTTCTGTTGTGGGGTTTAGTACTGACCATAGTGGGGGTTTGTTGTTCTGTTGTGGGGTTTAATACTGACCATAGTGGGGGTTTGTTCCAAGCAATAAGGCATTACGTCCTCTTTTGGATTTCCTGGCTATTATCTGGTTATTGATAGTGTATCTATGACTGCATCCAAAATGGGACCCTATTTCCCATAGTGCACTACTTTCTTTTATTATTATTATTATTTTTTATTTTTTATGTGGTAGATCAGCTTTAATATTGCAGATAGATTGTTGGTTCTATCAATGTAATTGTTTGCATCAGGAAATATATATGTATATATATATATATATATTTTTACTATTATTTTTAAATATATTTTCCTTTATTATTTTCCACTAACCCTACCTCCCTTCCCCTAATTGGAGTAAACTAGTGGGAAACAACACTTAGGCTTCTACTTCCAGCTTATACATACTATATAGTATATACAGTACATTTTACGGACACAGTATATTTTACATTAGTTATCTCGTTATTTTTAGTCCCACCCTTCAGCTCCACTCAACCCCTCCCATCTATCTCTAAAAAACATCCAGTCTTGACTTCTACCCTTCAGCTTCCCTCAACCCCTCCCATCTATCTCTAAAAAACATCCAATCTTGACTTCTACTTGCCAAATATTTTTCAACGGTGCTGTGATGTTTCACAAAAGTTCTGAACCTTTCTATTCTCATAGTTTCCACAGATTATAAATTAAAGATGAACACCTTTACTAAAAGTACTGTTATATTATTGATCGACTGACCATGGCTTTTCAAGTCACCCAGCAGTGCTATTTGCAAAGACAGCATTAAATAAATGTTGTAATTTTTCAGCCATTGCTGAACCTGCGACCAAAAAAATACATGAAAAGGCAACATGTAAAGTGTTGGTCCCATGTTTGTTTCATTAGTTGAAATAAAAGATCCCAGAAATGTTCCATATGCACAAAAATCTTATTTCTCTCACATTTTGTGCACATATTTGTTTACATCCCTGTTAGTGAGCATTTATCCTTTGCCAAGACAATCATCCACCTGGCAGGTGTGGCATATCAACAAGCTGATTAAACAGCATGATCATTACACAGGAGCACCTTGTGCTGGTGACAATAAAAGGCCACTCTAAAATGTGCAATTTTGTCACACAACACAATGCTACAGATGTCTCAAGTTTTAAGGGAGTGTGCAATTGGCATGCTGACTGCAGGAATGTCCACGAGAGCTGTTGCCAGAGAATTGAATGTTCATTTCTCTACAATAAGCTGTCTCCAACGTCGTTTTAGAGAATTTGGCAGTACGTCCAACCAGCCTCACAATCACAGACCATGTGCATGGCGTCGTGTGGGTGAGCAGTTTGCTGATGTCAAAGTTGTGAACAGAGTGCCCCATGGTGGCAGTGGGGTTATGCTATGGGCAGGCATAAGCTACAGACAAGGAACACAATTGCATTTTATCGATGGCAATTTGAATGCACAGAGATACCGTGATGAGATCCTGAGGCCCATTGTCATGCCATTCATCTGCCGCCATCACCTAATGTTTCAGCATGATAATGCACGGCCCCATGTCGCAAGGATCTCTACACAATTCCTGGAAGCTGAAAATGTCCCAGTTCTTCCATGGCCTGCATACTCACAGATGTGTCACCCATTGAGCATGTTTGGGATGCTCTGGATTGACGTGTACAACAGCGTGTTCCAGGTCCCGCCAATATCCAGCAACTCCGCACAGCCATTGAAGAGGAGTGGGACAACATTCCACAGGCCACAATCAACAGCCTGATGAACTCTATGCGAAGGAGATGTGTTGCGCTGCATGAGGCAAATGGTGTTCACACCATATACTGACTGGTTTTCTGATCAACGCCCCTACCTTTTTTTTAAGGTATCTGTGACCAACAGATGCGTATCTGTATTCCCAGTCATGTGAAATCCATAGATTGGGGCCTAATGAACTTATTTAAATGGCCTGATTTCCTTATACGAACTGTAACTCAGTAAAATCTTAGAAATTGTTGCATGTTGTGTTTATATTTTTGTTCAGTATACTGTATTTGTTGTAATATTTCTTCTGTCTTTTCTGGTGGATTAAACTGAAATTGCAACCAGCTTTCTATGGCTTGTTTTAGAAATAGTGATATTTGGAGATGATTTCATAGTGCGCTACTTCTGACCAGAGTCCCATGGGCCCTGCGGAAAATAAAGTCACGCACCGCACGCTTAGAAAAAAAGGTGCTATAAATGTCTTATCTTAATCTGATCATCCTGTTGTTGCAGGAATGTTTGTAGTGTATTCAAGGTTTAAAAAGGCTTCTAAAGTTTGTGATTTCCACTTTCAAATGTCAGACTTGATTTGCCCTAATGAAAAATGTATCAACTCCTACAAAAAAGTCAATTCATTATAATCCATATAATAATTCAAATTTCCAGTTGCTGCAGGATAATTTTTCTGCTGTGAGAAACTGGGTCAAATTAAGGTATGGCATCTGTATCTAGAACCTCAAAGGGTTCTTCGGCTGTCCTCATAAGAAAACCCTTTAAAGAACCCTTTTAGGTTCCAGGTAGAACCCTTTTGGGTTCCACATAGAACCCTTTCCACAGAGCGGTCTACATGGAAACCAAAACGGTTCTACCTGGAACCTAAAATGATTCTACCTGGAACCAAAAAGGGTTATCCTATTGGGAGAGCTGAAGAACCGTTTTGGAACCCGTTTTTCTGAGTGTATATATGGAATAGGGTGCCATTTGGGATGCAGACTACGTCTTCTGATTTGGTTATTTATGATACTCTAGGCCTATGAGCACCTTCCTAATATTGAGTTGCACCCCCTTTTGCCCTCAGAACAGCCTCAATTCGTCGAGGCATGGACTCTACAAGGTGTCGCATGCGTTCCACAGGGATCCTGGCCCATGTTGACTCCAATGCTTTCCACAGTTGTGTCAAGTTGGCTGGTGGACCATTCTTGATACACATGGGAAACGGTTGAGCGTGAAAAACCCAGCAAAGTTGCAGTTCTTGACACACTCAAACCGGTGCGCCTGGCACCTACTACCAAACCCCGTTCAAAGGCACTTAAATCTTGTGTCTTGCCTATTCACCCTCAATGGCACACATACACAATCCATGTCTAAATTGTCTCAAGACTTAAAAATCCTTCTTTAACTTATCTCCTCCCCTTCATCTACACTGATTGAAGTGGATTTAACAAGTGACATCAATAACGGATCATAGCTTTCACCTGGATTCACCTGGTCAAATCTATGTCATGGAAAGAGCAGGTGTACCTAATGTTTTGTAGACTCAGTGTAAGTTCTGGATACTAGCCCAGAGATGATCTGAGTCAGTGATGTAGCCTTGACAGCGTCTGGAAATGACATTGCGCTCTGTGATGTGATGGAATCTCAACAGGAGTCAAGGCCCATACTGGGTAGAATATGAGAGGACTGTGTGTCCAGCCAAGTTATTCCTGTGTTGTTCCGCCACACACACACACACACACACACACACACACACACACACACACACACACACACACACACACATACAGACACACACACTACCATAGAGAGTGACAGGTGAGAGAGAGATTGTGTGTCCTCTGAGACTGTCTGTTTAACTCATCCTCAGCCAATCGTGTGCGTGTGTGTCCTGTCCTGTCCTGCCTCAGTAAGAATGGCCATGAGCCAGGACAGTGGTGGTGCTGGTTGGATGGCCAGTGGGACAACAGCTAGAAATCCAATGACACACTAGATCAGATCACATGAGACAGGGTTGATATGCTGCCCTGCCCAACCATCACACTGGTGGTACAGTCCAGTGGAGCGCCACCTGGTGGTTGGATTAACTAACACTAACATTGACACTCACACAGAAACAGACACATTGACACTCACACAGAAATAGATACATTGACACTCACACAGAAACAGAAAAAGACACATTGACACTCAGAAACAGATACATTGACACTCACACAGAAACAGACACATTGACATTGACACTCACACAGAAACAGACACATTGACACTCACACAGAAACAGAAACAGACACATTGACACTCACACAGAAACAGATACATTGACACACACACAGAAACAGATGCATTGACACTCAGACAGAAACAGACACATTGACACTCACACAGAAACAGAAATTGACACTCACACTCACCAGACCTGGAATTGGTTGAATTAGTATCAGCTTTCTTTCAAAAACGTTGAGTGTTTTATTGAGCACAATGCACACTGCACACTGCCCTATCCCATCTGGACAAGAGGAATACCTATGTAAGAATGCTGTTCATTGACTATAGCTCAGCATTCAACACCATAGTACCCTCCAAGCTCATCATTAAGCTCGAGGCCCTGGGTCTGAACCCCGCCCTGTGCAACTGGGTCCTGGACTTCCTGACGGGCCGCCCCCAGGTGGTGAAGGTAGGAAACAACATCTCCACTTCGCTGATCCTCAACACTGGGGCCCCACAAAGGTGCGTGCTCAGCCCCCTCCTGTACTCCCTGTTCACCCATGACTGAGTGGCCAAGCACGCCTCCAACACAATCATCAAGTTTGCAGACGACACAACAGTAGTAGGCTTGATTACCAACAATGACAAGACCGCCTACAGGGAGGAGGTGAGGGCTCTGGGAGTGTGGTGCCAGGAAAATAACCTCTCACTCAACATCAACAAAACAAAAGAGATGATCGTGGACTTCAGGAAACAGCAGAGGGTGCACCCCTCTATCCACATCGACGGGACCGCAGTGGAGAAGGTGGAAAGCTTCAAGTTCCTTGGCGTACACATCACCGACAAACTGAAATGGTCCACCCACACAGACAGTGTGGTGAAGAAGGTGCAACAGAGCCTCTTCAACCTCAGGAGGCTGAAGAAATTTGGCTTATCACCTAAAACCCTCACAAACTTTTACAGATGCACAATTGAGAGCATCCTGTCGGGCTGTATCACCGCCTGGTATGGCAACTGCACCACCCACAACCACAGGGCTCTCCAGAGGGTGGTGCGGTCTGCCGAACGCATTACCGGGGGCAAACTACCCACCCTCCAAGACACCTACAGCACCCGATGTCACAGGAAGGCCAAAAAGATAATCAAGGACATCAACCACCCGAGCCACTGCCTGTTCACCCCGCTATCATCCAGAAGGCGAGGTCAGTACAGGTGCATCAAAACTGGGACCGAGAGAATGAAAAACAGCTTCTATGTCAAGGCCATCAGACTGTTAAATAGCCATCACTAGCACATTAGAGGCTGCTGCTGCCTATTGAAATCACTGGCCACTTGGACTGGACTGGAACACTAATCACTTTAATAATGTTAACATATCTTTCACTACTCATCTCATATGTATATACTGCATTCTATTCTATAATATTCTTCTGTAACTTAGTCCATGCCGCTCTGTCATTGCTTATCCATATATGTATATATTCTTAAATCCCATTCCTTACTTTTTTGTGTGTATTAGGTATATGTTGTGAAATTGTTAGATATTACTGCACTGTCAGAGCTAGAAGCACAAGCATTTCGCTACACCCGCTATAACATCTGCTAAACACGTGTATGTGACAAATAACATTTTTGCCTGTCTGATTAGCCAGAAGGGAAGGATTTGGGGTTTACACTTTTGGGACTGATCCATTGATTCCATTGCACCAAGCTCAATCAATCAATCAAGCTGGAGTGACAGTCAAACATTTCCCAGCATTTCCAATGTCTTTGATCAGGAGTCTCTCTCGCTCTCTCTCTCTCTCTCTCTCTCTCTCTCTCTCTCTCTCTCTCTCTCTCTCTCTCTCTCTCTCTCTCTCTCTCTCTCTCTCTCTCTCTCTCTCTCTCTCTCTCTCTCTCTCTCTCTCTCTCTCTCTCTCTCTCTCTCTCTCTCTCTCTCTCTCTCTCTCTCTCTCTCATTGAATCCTCACAGTAATTCATCTCAGAGCAGCACCAGACATTCCAGTCCACTGATAGTTGTACAGCCAAACTGGAATCTGAGAGGCAGGAAAAAAAACAGAGGACGTGAGAGACGGGGGGAGGGAGGGAGAGAGATATGGAGGGAGAGAGATGAAGAGAGAGGGGGGAGAAGAGAGAGATATGGATGGAGAGAGATACTGTAGGTAGATAGAGATTGATGGAGGACGGGAGATGGAGAGAGACAGGGGGAGAAGAGAGAGATATGGAAGGAGAGAGAAGGTGGGAGAAGAGAGAGATTCTGTAGGTAGATAGAGAAACACTGCCTCTCACCAGGAAACCCTATACCAATGAGCGGAGCTGCCTCTTATTTAGTGAGTAAGCCAGAAACCATATGCCAATGGACAGAGCTGTCTCAAATGTACTGAGCAAGCCCATAATACACTACATAATACAATACATAATACAACACATAATACAATACATAATACAATAAATAACACAGTATGTAACGCACTACATAATACAATAAATAATACACTACATAATACAACACATGATACAATACATAATACACTACATAACGCACTACATAATACATAACACACTACATAAGACCCTACATAACACAATACATAATACACTACACAACACACTACATAATACACTACATAATACAATACATAAAACACTACATAATACAACACATAATACACTACATAAATGCAATACATGATTCAAATCATAATACACTACATAACACACCACATAATATAATACATCACACAATACATAATACACTAGATAACACACTACATAATACACTACATAATACAATACATGATACAATGCATGATACAATACATAATACATTACCTAATACACTACATAATACACTACATAATACACCACATAATACACTACATAATACACTACATAATACAATACATAATACACTCCATAATACACTACATAATACAATACATAATACACTACATAATACATCTACGTAACACTACATAATGCAATACATAATACACTACATAATGCAATACATAATACAATACATAATACACTACAAAATGTATAAAACTGTCTGTGTCTCTTCACAGTCCCCTTTGAACAGTAATGTATGATTTCTTCTGTTTTTTTAATCTGTATTTATTGCTAGCTTGAATTACCTGGGGTGGCAGATAGTTCCATGTAGTCATGGCTCTATTTAATACTGTGTGTTTCCCAGCCTTTGTTCTGGACCTGGGGACTGTGAAGGGACCTCTGATTGCATGTCTAGTGTGGTACTGCTTGAACAAACAGTTCGGTACCATCAACACGTCAACACCTCGCACTAAGACCAATAGTGATGCAGTCAATCTCTCCTCAATTTTGAACCGGGAGAGATTGACATGCATGTCATTGACATTCACTTTCCGCGTACATTGAGCAAAGTCAAAATGTTTCAATAGGTTTCAATAGCTTTCAACATGTCTTGATACAGGTATGTTTCAGTGTTCTGATGAAGGGCCTTGCTGATCCTCAGTGTAGTGGTGCAGCTCTCATACTCTTCTGCTACACAAGTACACAGAAAAACATCATGAACAGTGCAATGGGAAAGTATTCAGTCCCCTTCCCTTTTTTCACATTTTGTTACGTTACAGCCTTATTCTAAAATTTCTTGAATTCATTTTTTCCCCCATCAATCTACACACAATACCCAATAATGACAAAGTGAAAACAGGTTTTTAGAAATGTAAAATAGCGCCATGATTCAAGTAAATCCCCCCCAGCGGTCCTCATGGGGTTCTCATGAGATCCAGTTTCATCATAGCGCTTGATGGTTTAAAGTTTAGAAATGTTCCATACTGACTGACCTTCATGTCTTAAAGTAATGATGGACTGTTGTTTCTCTTCACTTATTTGAGCTGTTCTTGCCATAATATGGACTTAGGGCTATTTTCTGTATACCTCCCCTACCTTGACACAACACAACTGATTGGCTCAAACACATTAAGAAGGAAAGAAATTCCTTACTTTATCCTATCCCAGGTGTTCCTTAAAGAGGTGGGGTTTCAAATGTCTCCGGAAGGTGGTGAGTGACTCCGCTGTCCTGGCGTTGTGAGGGAGCTTGTTCCACCATTGGGGTGCCAGAGCAGCGAACAGTTTTGACTGGGCTGAGCGGGAACTGTGCTTCAGCAGAGGTAGGGGAGCCAGCAGGCCAGAGGTGGATGAACGCAATGCCCTTGTTTGGGTGTAGGGACTGATCAGAGCCTGAAGGTACGGAGGTGCCGTTCCCCTCACAGCTCCGTAGGCAAGCACCATGGTCTTGTAGCAGATGCGAGCTTCAACTGGAAGCCAGTGTAGTGTGCGCAGGAGCGGGGTGACTTGAGAGAACTTGGGAAGGTTGAACACCAGACAGGCTGCGGCATTCTGGATGAGTTGTAGGGGTTTAATGGCACAGGCAGGGAGCCCAGCCAACAGTGAGTTGCAGTAATCCAGACGGGAGATGACAAGTGCCTAGATTAGGACCTGTGCCGCTTCCTGTGTAAGGCAGGGTCGTACTCTCCGAATGTTGTAGAGCATGAACCTACAGGATCGGGTCACCGCCTTGATGTTAGCGGAGAACGACAGGGTGTTGTCCAGGGTCACGCCAAGGCTCTTCACACTCTGGGAGGAGGACACAACGGAGTTGTCAACTGTGATGGCGAGATCATGGAACGGGCAGTCCTTCCCCGGGAGGAAGAGCAGCTCCGTCTTGCCAAGGTTCAGCTTGAGGTGGTGATCCGTCATCCATACTGATATGTCTGCCAGACATGCAGAGATGCGATTCGCCACCTGGTTATCAGAAGGGGGAAAAGGAGAAGATTAGTTGTGTATCGTCAGCGTAGCAATGATAGGAGAGGCCATGTGAGGATATGACAGAGCCAAGTGACTTGGTGTATAGGGAGAAAAGGAGAGGGCCTAGAACTGAGCCCTGGGGGACACCAGTGGTGAGAGCACGTGGTGCGGAGACAGCTTCTCGCCACGCCACTTGGTAGGAGCGACCGGTCAGGTAGGACGCAATCCAGGGAGTGAGCCGCGCCGGAGATGCCCAGCTCGGAGAGGGTGGAGAGGAGGATCTGATGGTTCACTGTATCAAAGGCAGCAGACAGGTCTAGAAGGACAAGAGCAGAGGAGAGAGAGTTAGCTTTAGCAGTGCGGAGAGCCTCCGTGACACAGAGAAGAGCAGTCTCAGTTGAATGACCAGTCCTGAAACCTGACTGGTTTGGATCAGGAAGGTCATTCTGAGAGAGATAGCAAGAGAGTTGGCTAAAGACGGCACGCTCAATAGTTTTGGAAAGAAAAGAAAGAAGGGATACTGGTCTGTAGTTGTTGACATCAGTGGGATCGAGTGTTGGTTTTTTTGAGAAGGGGTGCAACTCTCGCTCTCTTGAAGACGGAAGGGACATGGCCAGCGGTCAAGGATGAGTTGATCAGCGAGGTGAGGTAGGGGAGAAGGTCACCGGAGATGGTCTGGAGAAGAGAGGAGGGGATGGGGTCAAGCGGGCAGGTTGTTGGGCGGCCTGCAGTCACTAGTCACAAGATTTTACCTGGAGAGAGAGGGGAAAAGAAGTCAAAGCATAGGGTAGGGCAGTGTGAGCAGGACCAGCAGTGTCATTAGACTTAACAAACGAGGATCGGATGTCGTCAACCTTCTTTTTCAAAGTGGTTGACAAAGTCATCCACAGAGAGGGAGGGGGGGAGGATTCAGCAGTGAGGAGAATGTGGCAAAGAGCTTCCTAGGGTTAGAGGCAGATGCTTGGAATTTAGAGTGGTAGAAAGTGGCCTTAGCAGCAGAAACAGATGAAGAAAATGTAGAGAGGAGGGAGTGAAAAGATGCCAGGTCGGCAGGGAGTTTAGTTTTCTTCCATTTCCGCTCAGCTGCCCGGAGCTCTGTTCTGTGAGCTCGCAATGAGTCATCAAGCCACGGAGCTGGAGGGGAGGACCGAGCCGGCCGGGAGGATAGGGGACACAGGGAGTCAAAGGATGCAGAAAGGGGAGGAGAGGAGGGTTGAGGAGGCAGAATCAGGAGATTGGAGGGAGAAGGATTGAGCAGAGGGAAGAGATAATAGGATGGAAGAGGAGAGAGTAGTGGGAGAGAGAGAGCGAAGGTTGCGGCGCGCGTTACCATCTGTGTAGGGGCAGAGTGAGTAGTGTTGGAGGAGAGCGAGAGAGAAAAGGATACAAAGTAGTGGTCGGAGACATGGAGGGGATTTGCAGTGAGATTAGTAGAAGAGCAACATCTAGTAAAGATGAAGTCAAGCGTATTGCCTGCCTTGTGAGTGGGGGGATGGTGAGAGGGTGAGGTCAAAAGAGGAGAGGAGTGGAAAGAAGGAGGCAGAGAGAAATGAGTCAAATGTAGACGTAGGGAGGTTGAAATCCCCCAAAACTGTGAAGGGGTGAGCCATCCTCAGGAAAGGAACTTATCAAGGCGTCAAGCTCATTGATGAACTCTCCAAGGGAACCTGGGAGGGCGATAGATGACAAGGATATTAAGCTTAAATGGGCTAGTGACTGTGACAGCGTGGAATTCAAATGAGGAGATAGACAGATGGGTTAGGGGGAAAAATTGAGAATGACCACTTGGGAGAGATGAGGATTCCTGTGCCACCACCCCTCTGACCAGATGCTCTCGGGGTATGCGAGAACACATGGTCAGACGAGGAGAGAGCAGTAGGAGTAGCAGTGTTTTCAGTGGTAATCCATGTTTCCGTCAGCGCCAGGAAGTCGAGGGACTGGAGGGTAGCATAGGCTGGGATGAAGTCAGCCTTGTTGGCGGCAGAACGGCAGTTCCAGAGGCTGCCTGAGACCTGGAACTCCAGGTGTGTGGTGCGTGCAGGGACCACCAGGTTAGGAGGCAGCAGCCACGCGGTGTGAGGCGTTTGTGTAGCCTGTGCGGAGAGGAGAGAACAGGGATAGGCAGAGGCATAGTTGACAGGCTGCAGCAGATGGCTACAATAATGCAGAGGAGATCGGAATGAAATGAACTAAACATCTGGGAAAGGAGAGAGCAGGCCTCCCTCACCAAAAAAAAATATATATATATATAACTCTCCCAACTTCCACCTCAGAAACTATAATTGTTTCACTGAACCACCCGAGTAAAACTCTCCCAACTTCCACTTTAGAAATTAGAATTGTTGTAAACTACAGCAGACTGTTATCAGTAGCTGTAATTAAGTACAGCAGCTACCAACCACCTAACGTTAATGCCTCGGATGAGGTTAGAAAAACAGCTGAATGGTAGCAGCTAGCTGGCTCAATCACAGGTACTCTTAAGCATGAAATAACATTGGAAACAATTAACCACAGTTGCAAAAAGTTACCAGTAGCTACCCGCTAGCTAGCTAGCTAGCTTTGTTGGTCCAAGTAGTGGGTAAGCTAGCCTCGTGCTTCGCCGGGGTCTGCCGAATACAATACTTACCTACAATAATTACCTACAATAACCTTCAATAACTACCTGAGTAAGCTACCTATAATACCAAACTACAATACCTACCTACAATCTAAATACATTTCAGCTCATGAAACATGGGACCAACACTTTACATATTGCGTTTATATTTTAGTTCAGTGTATATATATATATAAATAGCATAAACCTGTGAACATGTGTGTAAGTATACAGTAAATGTAAATATATTGTAACGACCCTGTATTGTGTTCTGTGTTCATGGGTGTGTTATCGTTCTCATGGGTGCTAGCAGGGGTTAAATATGCCAGGACAGATGGAAAGGTTGGGGGGGTATGATGGGTAATCCCGCGGGGTTTTGGAATGCTTAAATAGGGGTTACGGTCTCATCTCTCGTTCTTCTGTTCGGGACCCTTGATTTGACATGTTATATTTGTGTATGTTCGAGGTTTAGCGGCGTGGGCTGTGGCCTGAACAATAGCCCATTCAGGAATAAACCTGTGTTCTGCCTGTACACCTGGTGCCCGTCTCTCTTTTTACTTTATGACCCAGCTGGGTCATTACATTGGTGTCAGAAGTGCTTTGAACGACGGGATAGATCGAGATTAGGCGAGTTAGCTGTTTCAGTATAGGCCGTGGTTAGCTTTAGCGTGACTCGCATCTACGGTCATGATGATCGGGCGAGGCGGAAAGTTAAGGAAGAGTCGGACAAAGTGTCCGTTGTGGGCTCGGGTGTACCCGGTCGGGAGGGTCAGGCGATGACGGCTGTAGAAGAGCTGGAGAGCCACATGGCGGAAGTTAAATTGTCAGTCAGCAAGATGGCAGAACGGGCGGGTTTTCCTTCAAACCGCTCGACCAGAACAGACGTCACGGCGACGGAGATATCGACGTCACCGCGTGCGGAAATGGCTGGGCCTCCTTATGTAAACAGAGATGGCAGCGCCCTATTGCCATTAGCCACGGTAGCGGCTAAACTTCCAAAGTTCAATGGACAAGGTAAATGGGAAGTTTTTTTCACACAATTCAAGTTGTTGGCTAGAGCCGGAGGTGGTCTGACGAGACGAAAGGGTTACAGCTTGCCCTGAGCCTGGCAGAGGAGGCGTCGGAATGCCTGCTAACGCTAGCCCCGGACGAGAGGGGCGACTACGGTGCGCTAGTGGAGGCATTGGGGGGCCGTTTCGGCAGCGATGCACAGCCCAACATGCTGCGGATTGAACTGAATAACAAAAAGAGACTTCAGGGGGAATCATTAAAGGCGTTGGCAAGTGATATTCTGAGCCTGACCAGGCGGGCTTATGCAACTATGCCGATTGGGGTGCAAGACGAGCTGGCACGGGACAGTTTTATTAGAGCGCTCTCCCCCACCGAACTGGGTAAGCATGTTCAGATGTCGGACCCAGCATCTCTGCGGGCTGCAGTGGAGATAGCCAGGAAGAGGGAGCTGATCTGGGGTGAGGGAGAGGAGTGGAGGTTGCCAGTCAACCAGAGGTGAGAGCAGCGGCGGCCGGGTGCCGGGGTCACCAAACCAGAGTGGGTCGACGAGTTGGGCGGGTTAGTCAAGACCGCTTCGCTTGTCATTGAGAGGGGCTCCAGACAACATCGCAGTGTCAGCTCAACTTCCATTGTCTGCTGGGGTTGTGGCCAGCCTGGCCACATTCAGCGGGAGTGTGGCAGATTCTCCAGTCAACAGGAAACGACAGCGGGTTCTCGCGCAGGGGGCAGCGCAGGCCCACCCCTCCGCCCCGAACCCACAGTAAGCAGAAGAGGTACCCAGCAGCGCAGGCAAGAGGGTGGGGACCTGCTTCCCCAGGGTGTAGCTGCCACCGTGTTTCCTAGTCCGGTAGTTGTGGTGGGACGTACCACCATTGGGGACTTCTGCAATGTCATCGTCAAGGTAGAGGGGGTGGAATGTTTGGCCCTGGTCGACACGGGCTCTACAGTAACCCTGGTGAGACCAGACATACTACCTGTTGGGGTGCGGGTGGAGCCGACCCTTGTCCAGCTACGGACTGTCACGGGGAGCTAGCCCCCATGTTAGGGAAGTGTCGGTTGTCTGTGACTGTGGGGGGAGAACTGTGGGGTGTCCGGTGTGGGTAGCAGCGGTACAGGACCCCTGTATACTGGGAATGGACTTTTGAAAAACTGTGGGGCTCAGTTGGACTTAGCTTCGGGCACTTTGAGGCTGTCGGGGGGCCCACAGTGGGAATGTCGCCTTCGGGAGGGCCAGCAGGGGCAGGGCTGTCCCTCCGTCTTCCTCCAAGCTTGCCGAAACTCCACTGGTCGTCCCCGGCTGCTCCCTTGGTCGTTGTGCCATCCCAGCAGCTGTCTCCGGCGGCAACGACCTTCACTCCCCATAATGGTGCAAGCACAGGCATCCCAGTAGCCCAAAACACACTGGCTCCCTTCACCCCATCAGCCCGACGGGGAAGGAGGAAGTTATCGACGCCGTTGAGGCTGTGTGGCTGAAAAACTGTCAAGGTCTGGACGAGAGACAACAGAGACAGTTAAAGCAGCTGCTGTTTGACTTTAAAGATAGCTTCGCTTGGGGGAAGATGAGGTAGGGCAAACGCACCTGGTTCAGCACGACATCGACACTGGGGACAACCAACCCATTAAAATTCGGCCCGTCGCATTCCCCTTGCCAAGAGGGAAGCAGCAGCCACAGCTATTGCTGACATGTTGCGGGCTGATTTCATTGAGCCATCAGATAGCCCATGGTCCGCGCCGGTCGTCATGGTGCCTAAGAAAGGGGGTAACCTTAGGTTTTGTGCGGACTACAGGGGCCTAAATTCTGTCACCATTAAAGACTCTTACCCCATACCGAGGATCGATGAGTCGCTAGACCACGTCAGAGGGTCCTTGTGGTTCTCTTCCCTTGATCTGCGCAGTGGCTACTGGCAGGTGCCCCTCTCGCCTGGGGCACGTGAAAAAACGGCCTTCTCCACGGATAGGGGCCATTGGCAGTTCAAGGTGCTGTGCTTCGGGCTTTGTAATGCTCCTGCCACCTTTGAGAGGCTCATGGACAGAGTGCTGGCGGGGGTTCCGAGAGACTAGTGTGTCGTGTACCTAGACGACATATTGGTACACGGCACGTCGTTTGAGGGGGCACTGGGGGCACTTAGGCGAGTGCTGGAGAGGATCTCGGGGCGGGGCTAAAATTACACCCGGAAAAAGTGCCATTTCATGCAAAGGGAGTTGGCGTTCCTGGGTCATCAGCTGGGTGGTGAGGGTATCAGCACGATGCCAGACAAAGTGGAGGCTGTGAGGGGGTGGCCAATTCCAAGGGGAAAAAAAGAGGTTAAGAGCTTCCTGGGTCTGGCATCCTACTATCGTAGGTTTGTGAAATGGTTTGCGGGGATAGCAGCTCCTTTGAACCACCTTCTCAAGAAGGACACTGTTTTTCAGTGGACCGAAGAGCACCAGCGGGCGTTTGAGGCCCTCAAACGTGCCCTGGTGGAGGCCCCTGTCCTGTCCTCACCAGACCCAAACCGTCCGTTTATCCTGGACACCCGACGCAAGCAATGAGGGCTTGGGGCCGTGCTGGCTCAGCGTGGTTCTGACGGGAGCACGTAGTAGCTTATTACAGCAGAACTTTTGATAAGGCTGAAAAACGCTACTGCGTGACAAGGAGGGAGCTTTTGGCTGTCGTGGCAGCAGTACGCCATTTCAAGTACTACCTGGGGGGCCTGCCGTTTGTGGTGCGGACGGATCACTCCGCCCTGCAGTGGCTTCTCTCCTTCAAGGAGCCAGAGGGTCAGATCGCCCGCTGGTTGGAGGAGCTGCAACCCTACGACTTCCAGGTGGAGCACAGGGCCGGCCTTCGCCACAGCAATGCAGACGCCTTGTCCCGCCGCCCGTGTGCTGAGGACGGCTGTGGGTACTGCGCCAAATGGGTGGAGCGAGAGAGGGAACTGTGCATGGAGGAGGGAGTCATTGCCAAGGTGAGTCAGCTGAGGGTGACAGAGTGCCGGGAGCTTGAGGCTGTGGACGTCGGGGAGTGGAGGCGTCGCCAGGAGGAGGACGCAGAGCTGCGTCCTGTGCTGGGGTGGGTGGAAGAGAGAAGACGACCGCCATGGGGGGAAGTAGCCCCTCTATCACCAGTCACCAAAGGACTCTGGGCTAAATTCTCAGTCCTTAGAGTGGCTGAGGGAGTGCTCCAGAGGGGGTGGAAAAAGCCAGCTACTGGAGAAATGACGTGGCAGGTAGTGGTTCCCAAAAGGCTGCAAGGGAGCGTGTTACAGCAGCTTCACGGGGGAGTAGGCGCAGGGCATTTTGGGGTCTCCAAAACGTTAAAGCGCATACGTAAAGGCTTCTATTGGGCCAGGCACAGGAGGGATGTGGAGGACTTTTGCAGGCAGTGCGATGAGTGTGCTGCTAAGAAAGGACCTCCAGGTCAGTCACACGCCCTCCTACAACAATTCCCAGTAGGGGAGCCCATGGAGAGACTGGGGGTAGACATAGTTGGACCGTTTCCAAACCACAGACAGCGGTAACAGGTGGATTCTAACTGCTATGGACTACTTCACCAAGTGGCCAGAGGCTTACGCTCTCCCAGACCAGGAGGCAGAAACAGTAGCTGATGCATTGGTAGGGGGAATAATCAGTCGGTTCGGGGTGCCACAGTCTATACACAGCGACCAGGGGAGAAACTTTGAGTCACGGGTGTTCTCAGAGTTGTGTAGACGGTTAGGCGCGGAGAAGACGCGCACTACTCCGCTTCACCCCCAGAGTGATGGGCTGGTGGAAAGATTTAACAGAACATTAGCACAACAGCTGGCTATCGTTACCTCAAAACACCAGAGAGATTGGGACACCCACTTACCGTTTGTTCTTATGGCATGTAGGTCGGCTGTTCAAGAATCGACTGCGTGCTCCCCAGCCGCTACTAATGTTAGGTCGTGAGTTGCACTCTAGCCGAACTGACGTTTGGCCACCCTCCTGATAACGACGCACGGGGTTTTGCCTGGCCCGAACTATGTTCGTCGTCTGCAGAACCGGTTAGAAGCGGCTCACACCTTCGCAAGAGAGCAACTCGAGAACGCAGGAATGCGCCAAAAGCGCCACTATGACTCTTTGGAGCGGGAGAACGCGTGTGGCTTCACAACCCCACGCGCAAGAAGGGGCGGTGCCCAAAGCTGGACAGTGCCTGGGTGGGGCCGTGCCTGGTGATAGAGAGAGTGGGGGAGGTGACGTACCGGGTGGAGGTTCCCCCACGGAGCAGGAAGGTGGTGGTCCACCGGGACCGATTGGCGCCCTACAGAGGGAGGAAAACGGTAGGGAATGGAAGTGAGGACTCTGATGTGAGCACACGGGGACAGTCTAGCGAGGAGACTCTAGTGCAAGCTAAGCCTGGGACGGGGCTGCCTCTTCGGAGGGCGCTGGAAATGACATTGGGGCAGATGAGTGTTCTGGGGGTCCACCAGTGAGAGTCAAGGGAGGCACAAGAGACTGATGCGACCTCCGGGTCGCTTTTAAGGATTTTGTTTTGTAACCCTAGGGGCTAGGGTTTAGAAAGGGGGGGGGGCTATGTAACGACCCTGTATTGTGTTCTGTGTTCATGGGTGTGTTATCGTTCTCATGGGTGCTAGCAGGGGTTAAATATGCCAGGACAGATGGAAAGGTTGGTGGGGTATGATGGGTAATCCCGCGGGGTTTTGGAATGCTTAAATAGGGGTTACGGTCTCATCTCTCGTTCTTCTGTTCGGGACCCTTGATTTGACATGTTATATTTGTGTATGTTCGAGGTTTAGCGGCGTGGGCTGTGGCCTGAACAATAGCCCATTCAGGAATAAACCTGTGTTCTGCCTGTACACCTGGTGCCCGTCTCTCTTTTACTTTATGACCCAGCTGGGTCATTACAATATATTTAAACCTTTATATCAGTTTTGTCACTGCTGTACACAAAAGTAGAATGAATGTAAAATATGTATGTAACAAAAAAAAGCTGTAAAACAGTTACTCTTGTCCTCTGAAGTGGTGTTTGTGGGGGACGGGGGGTAATTCTCCAATCCCTCTAGACATAGTGTGTTCTGTGTAGATTTCCATGTTGAGTAGAAGTCTCTCAGATTACTTACAAGATCATGTTCTTTTCCACCGCTGGCTTCAAGTCATCCTTCCACTACATGGCTACGTACCAAATGGCCTCATTTTCCCTATGTAGTCTGGTCAAAAGGTAGTGCACTACGCAGGGAATAAGGTGGCGTTTGGGACGCGGACCATGACATCATACAGAATGTCTCTGCCCCATGACATCATACAGTATGTCTCACACACAGAGTGGGAACGTTTATCCACTAGAGTAACTTACATCCGTCATGAATATATACTACTGATACCATCACCACATCAGGGTGGCCGCCAACATTTTTTTGAGGTAGTAAATAACAGTAATCCTTCTACACCCCCCCTCCCCCAGTGGTGGTTGTCCCACTGGCTATCCCACTGGCTATCCTAAGTTGAATGGACCAATTTGTGAGTCGCTCTGGATAAGAGCGTCTGCTAAATGACTTAAATGAAAATGTAAATTATCCATGTAGCCATGAAACAAATCCTAAAATCCTATTTAAAAAACACCAAGCGCCTCTGAAGACTGGCTTCAGTTTCATACCATCATTGTTCTCACTATAGTTTGACACAATACACACCATGGGCTTTAGTTCTGTAGAGTTTCCAGTCTTTGTAAGTTGTGTTTCCTTTGACTATGAGACAGGACAATGGCCAGGACAATGGCTATACATTATTTAGGGTGCTCTCTCTCCTGTTTAAGGTTTGAGCTGAGGGGGGTTGCACTGCCTGTGAAGATTAATGAACCATTCTACACAGAGCTCAGGGTGTACCGTGCAGTGTGCATGTCCATGATGTGAAAGGTGTCAACCGGGTTGCTTTAACAGTGACATACCGTTTCCTGAACCTCAATACTTATCTCTCCCCCTCCCACAGCAACAGGAGCAGGACCCCACTAACCTGTACATCTCCAACCTACCTGTATCCATGGATGAGCAGGAACTGGAGAACATGCTGAAACCGTTCGGTCACGTCATCTCAACACGGGTGCTAAGGAACGCCAACGGGGTCAGCAGAGGAGTCGGCTTCGCCAGGTACACACACACGTATACGCTGAAACATGTACACACACACACACACACACACTCACACACTGGGTGGTATTCTGACTAGAAATATGCACGCTTAACTTGAATTTCCACAAATCGCATTGGCATCAATTGAAGATTTATGTCAAAATGTAATTTGTGCGTGCTCATCTCGACTCTGTATCAGGCCCCAGAGTGAATATAGAGTCTCCTCACATTGTTCCTGTGACCGTAGTCCCTCTGAGTGTACCCCTCTGGAAAGGCCTTCTCAGTTACCTCTGGACAGTGGTGGAAAAAGTAACCAATTGTCATACTTGAGTAAAGATACCTTAATAGAAAATGACTCAAGTAAAAGTGAGTCACCCAGTAAAATACTACTTGAGTAAAAGTCTAAAAGTATTTAGTTTTAAATATACTTAAGTATCAAAAGTAAACGTAATTGCTAAAATATTCTTAAGTATCAAATGTAAAAGTAAAATCATGAAAAATTCCTCATATTATTTACTCATAGCCAGGGGCACACTCCAACACTCAGACATCATTTACAAATGAAGCATTTGTGTGTATTGAGTCCGCCAGATCAGAGACAGTAGGGATGACCAGGGTTGTTCTCTTGATAAGTGATAAGTGTGTGAATTGGACTTTTGGGTGTCAGGGAAAATGTATGGAAGTAAAAAGTACATATTGTCTTTAGGAATGTAGTGGAGTAAAGTAAAAGTTGTCAAAAATATAAATAGCAAAGTAAAGTATAGATACTCCAAAAAGCTACTTAAGTAGTACTTCAAAGTATTTTTACACCACTGCCTCTGGAGTGTGCCAGCGATTAGAGTCCCAGCCCAGCCTCTTTATTAAGGCGCGTCTTTTCCTGGTCTGGCCTTGTATTCAGTGTCAGTGGCTGAAGAAAATGAATAGACTAGAGAAAGACTTCTCTGGGATCACCCTCTGTTTCCCTGTGCCAAGCTCAGCTGATAATTAACCATTCAGACATGCTTGGATGAACAGAGATGAATGGGGCCTCACAAAGGAGCTATGTCGTAGAGCAGAGAGCAGACCAGAGAGCAGAGAGTAGAGCAGAGAGCAGAGCAGAGAGTAGAGCAGAGAGCCAAGAGTAGAGCAGAGAGCAGAGTAGAGCAGAGAGCAGAGAGCAGAGCAGAGTGCCGAGCAGAGAGCAGAGCAGAGAGTAGAGCAGAGAATAGAGCAGAGAGTAGAGCAGAGAGCAGAGCAGAGAGCTGAGAGCAGAGAGTACAGCAGAGAGTAGAGCAGAGAGCAGAGCAGAGAGCAGAGAGTAGAGCAGAGAGTAGAGCAGAGAGCAGAGCAGAGAGTAGAGCAGCGAGCAGAGAGTAGAGCAGCGAGCAGAGAATAGAGCAGAGAGCAGAGAGTAGAGCAGAGCAGAGAGCAGAGCAGAGCAGAGAGCAGAGCAGAGAG